>NC_069113.1:53711885-53929385 GCF_025612915.1 Magallana angulata
AAGGCAGCTGTGGCATTCCATTTTTGTTTGTTTATATATAGGTGCCTATGGTAAAAGTAGTTGGATTTTTTTTTCAACGAGTTGTGTTTTTCATCCGGTCGTGCTATGGCAACAAAGAGCGATTCCCTGGGTAGGCTTGGGCCACAATGGGGTGAGGGTCAAATTTTTACATAGGAATATAAAGAAAAAAGTCTTTAAAAATCTTCTTCTAAAACACCATTTGGTCAGGAATGCTAGCTAGCTGTAACTTGTGTGAAAGCATTCCAAGGTAGTGGTTATTCAAATTCCCCAGGTGTTGGTTTGGAACACAATGAGGGGGTCAAATTTTTACATAGAAATCTATAGAGAAAATTCATTTTTAAAAAGTTCAATCCCAAAACCAATAGACCATGTATGTTGATACTTGTTGGTAAGCATCAACAGATAGTGATGATTCGATGATCTCTGAGGTGAAAGTGGGCCACAATATAGGAATGAACAGAGAAAAATCTTTCATAATCTTTTTTTAACCAATATGACATGATTAAAATCATCTTGTTACCATAGGGGCTTTATGTTTAACATTTGAAAAAACACTTGATAGATTTCTTTTAGGAAAAGATGATAACGGTAAGGATCGGGTGCTCAGCAGGTGTCGGCAAATTTCGGATATGATATCAGTTAGTGGGGGGGGGGGGGGGGGACTATACCATATTCAAAATACCCGGCAATCACAAGCACCTGGGGCCCGTTTCACTAAAAGGCGTAAGATACGACGAAAGTTAAGTTAGGCCTTAGGGCGTACGCCAAAATTTAGTCCGGCGTAAATTGCGTTTCACTAAGAGGCGTACGCCTGGCCGTAAATACTAGTATCGGACTAAGTTAAGGCCAGACTTACGTCCTTGACAACGAGCTTATGCACATGCAAGTACAGATAATAAACAGTAGAAACAAAGAAAGAAAGAAAGATAGATAAATAGATAGATAGATAGATAGATAGATAGATAGATAGATATTGTTTATATAGATAGAACGATAGAAACTTGTCAATTGTATTTGCGTGAGAGAAAAATTGAGAGAGAGAGAAAGAGAGAGAGAGAGAGAGAGAGAACCGCGAAGTACTATACATGTATTAAGGCATATTGGTTACATTTAATTCAGTACATTGTTGTTAAAAATTAATCCTGTTAAGTGACAAAATCACACAGCAAAACTTGCTGAAATGTTTTATTTGAAGGATATATTTTGATGAAGCATATAGGATATGTTCAATTGAAATTATTAACTCAACAGAACACTTTGTTATCGATATCTACGGTGACTTCACCATGCTTCAAACACCCTTTGAATTTTTCTTTTGATCATGCGTCAAATATGGCCCGAGTACAATTTTTTCTTTATTAAATTTTCTGGTTTTCTCTTGCTTAACCATTGAAAGAAAATCAGCGAATTTGTTTAAATATAGAAAATATAGCAAATAAATGCATGCAGTAATGAGCTATTTAACCTTGGATCGGACAATATTAAGCCAGCATCGGACAACCATACAGTAGATATTAAAAATAACGAAAATTTCTTATTTCATGGCGAAAAAGTTCGGATAAATATATATATATATGAATTTCATATTCAGATTTTTTCAGTGTAAAATGTGAAGCAAAAATGACCTAGGATATAATTGATGAATTCCAAGGCAAATTTATTTTTTACACAATTTGTTTCAGAAGTTGGGTTTTTTCGATTTACATAAGTGCATGCACGTTTATCTAATTTGTAAATCTTTATCCAAAGTTATCCAAAGTTATCTCCAAGGTAAAGATGTATGTGTCCGATATATGGTGAACTCAACATAAACAACCCAAGTACACTTTCATCTGTATTTAGTATATTGAGTGAGGCTTCATATAAATTTTAAGTTAATATAGAGTAGGTGTATGTAACCTACGAAATAAAATCTTTTTGATCTAGAGTCAGTGTTTTGTATCGGTTGTATGATAAATACAATATCTAATATTAAAAAAAATTAAGGACTTTTGACGACTCTAAAACACAGTTGGAGCTTTCATCATATTTATGTATTTACATTTTAACAATACTGAAAATACTTTTTTGATTAACCTTAATTTAACTACCTAAGCATGACATCTTTTACTCATCAAAAATAGAATAAAAAAGAGGAAAAAATAAAAGTCAATAATTCACTTATAGAGGTTTTAATTTCAAAATATCGCGCTCACACATATTTTGCGTGGAAGGGGGGGGTGTGAAATGCAACAAATTTCTTGTACAAATACACCTTTGCACTACATGTGCATCGTGTGTGTATATTTTCTGCGTTATTAATTGCCAAATCTACTAAAATATATGAAACGTAAATCAAATTTTTGAATAAAAAAATCGAATGAAAACTATATATCGATTGTCTAAATATGCCGTTTTAACATGTAAACGGCAAGTGCAAATATAAAGAATGTGCATAAATCATGGTAAGAAAATTTCTATTTAAGAATTGGTACCACCTATCAAAACTCTCTATTTTTTTAAATTCATATGAAATTAATAAAATTTACATGACAAATTGTACAATTTAACATTACGGTCAGCACTGATATTCTCAGCAACAGAATTAGCAATCATTTCATGTTTACGCCAAAAGGTACGACTACCCTTGGCTAGGCGTAGATTTTTGGCTTAACTTAAGGCGGGCGCAAAGTTACGCCTTTTAGTGAAACGGACCTTAGTCCAAATATTTGACTAAAGTCCGGACTTACGCCAGGCGTAAGGTTACGCCGGGCGTACGCCTTTTAGTGAAACGGGCCCCTGGGACTCGTAGCATAAAGCATGCTAAGATTTTGACTTAAGTAGGGTCATAAGTAGGACTTACGCGGAATCTTAGGACCTACATAAGTCCTGCTTAAGTATGTCTTATACCGTAACATAAAGCAAACTTAGCAATGTCTTAGTAAAGTCATGTTTATGTTAAAAAGTAAAAACGTATTTTTCATTTCTATTGTCGAATGTATTGGTTTTTATAGATACACGTGCATGACATCATTAATATTATATGGGGGTAGATGTAAATGTACAGACACAACATTCAAGGTGACATTAGTATATATACATATGTACCTAAAAATTTTAAAAAGCTCAAAGCGATGGATCTCGGACAATATATTCAGTCTATTGTTGTTGCTTGTTTGTTCTGACGAATATTCACTATTTTAGTCGTTCTCGAAGACTGCCTGTGGCGTAATATCGTAATATGAGGAAATCGTCGTCTTTAAAATCACTCAGGGTTTTTCTGTCTTCAAACGTCCTTTTTCTATTTTCTCAAGTTTAGCGAGTTTATATATGCACTTCTTGTAAACCGACCATAACGTGTTTACAACCTATTCAGCAGTCCACTTGCATACTACCGGTTTATGGAAAGTGTTATAGATCATTACGACCACTGTTAATATTTATATCAAACAAATCAAACAATTTATATTGGTGAATATTTAAACAATAAAATGCTTTTTTTGGTGATTCATTCGGGGTATGAAGGTAGCGACATTGCAGGAACAATACATTAACCCGCGTTTGCGGGTTATGTTAATTTTTCCTGCAATGATTGCTACCTTCATAACCCGAATGAATCATCAAAGAAAGCATTTTATTGTTTATATTAACATCTTTGTTTAACTAATTAATAAATTGATTATGAAAAGTCAGTAAAATTCACTAAATTACTGTTAATGTACCTAAGCGTTAGCGGGTTATGTAAATTTTTTCTGCAATGATCGCTACCTTCATAACCCGAATGAATCATCAAAAAAAGCATTTTATTGTTTATATTAACATCTTTCTTTTAGCTGACTGATGAATTGATTATGAAAAGTAAGTAAAATTCACTAAATTACTGTCAATGTAAACATTATTTTACAATATTTAAGTTGAATATATAAATATATAATATATAATAATGTTATATTTATAAATACGTAACTTTGTATTAAGTGTCAGTGATTATAGACAGTATCAGTGTCAAGTGTATAAATGAATGTCAATGATCATAAGACAATGCAGATATGTTAAGCGATAATATTTTCATTAAAAAAAGTATGCATGTACATTAATACAATGACAGAAATATCTATACATTAATTGAATCTTTTACCATGTTCAAAAATAAACATGTATAACAGGACGTTTTGTTTATCACTGGTGTCCACATGTAAAACCACCTCTCTCTCTCTCTCTCTCTCTCTCTCTCTCTCTCTCTCTCTCTCTCTCTCTCTCTCTCTCTCTCTCTCTCTCTCTCTCTCTCTCTCTCTCTCTCTCTCTCTTAATTCAAGAGGGGAAGTGTCTTGTAACTTGCTCTTTGCTCTGTTTAAGCCATGTGTGATGTCTTTAAACAAAAAGTTGTTAACGATATAAGCAATGCATCAAAATGTATATTATATAAACATGTTGTTGATCATTTTTGTTTACAAGTTTACCTTAAGAAACCAATTCATGTAAAATATCGTAAATTAATTACACGCTTACGGTTGTCCTCACATGACTTAAAGATTGAAACAGGGAGGTATGATAATTTAACACGTGATTGTCGAAAATGTGAATCTTGCAACTTAAATGTAATTGAAGATGAGTTCCATTTTTTACTTATTTGTCCATTAAATAAATGTTTGGTTATTTTGTGAGACATTTGTCTCTTGGAATAAAGAACTTGAACTTGAAGCCAGTATTTAAAACTGTTTCCCACATCATTGTAAAATAGGAAATTAATTATCAAATTTCCTGGGAAGTAAATCTACCTGGTCGCCAAAAATTCGGTGTTCCCAACCGTAAGTGAAGTGTTCTAATTAACGTCATGGCCCCAGGTAAAACGGTCCATTAAATTGTAATAACTTTTTTAAAAATGTCCGCTTTATTGTCGTCATTTAATATGATAGCTAAAGGTTATACCGCAAATTAAATCTGAAAAACCATTTAAGTTGCATGTTTTCTCATTTGTACTTTGGGGTTTTTTTTTTTTAAATTTCACGACCTCATATTTACCTAGAAAATCGTGATTGAGGTTTAAAAAATTTAAAAAAATTTCGTGGGAGAGTAAAAAAATATTTCTCCATTCGTTTGTTTTATCAATTAATTTGTCTCCGATCCTTCTGTCTGAAGGAAGAAGGGCAAGTTGCGGGGGCATAGTTTGCTGTTTTATTTAAATAGGATGTACACCGTCTATACCGTGATAGGCTAGACTACACTTCTGAAGGTAGGAAGGAAGGTTTTATATATTTGCGTAAAATATAAAATGTGTAAGTGGCTCTATTAGATCGTAAAATTTGGGGGGAAAAACTTGATGGAAATTGACTGAAAATCTATAGGATTAAATATCAAATAGATGCATTTTAATGCAAAATAGGGATATTTCGGTCACACTCCTTGATTTCATAAGAATATTTGCATTGAAGAATTCTTTTATCTGGCATGCACTTTGTGTGGGCCCTCCAGTAATCGTTGTTTACCTGTCTGTGTATAGTATATATGATACTTAATGTATGGACTAATCCATCGTAATGTACCTGTTTAGTGTGAATCGCTGTGTGTAACAGGATCTACATACACTCGGCGATGGACTGGGGATGGCCTTAATGGTTACAGGTGAGACAATGTGATTCATAGCTAGCCAGGTAAAACACAAAATTACCCCCCCCCCCCTTCAAAAAAAAAATAAGTCAAGAAGGAATGGCATGTCAATTAATCTCCAGCGATTCAGATCTGACATAAGTGCTTTTTCTTCTCTAATAATAACAAAACATGACTTGGTGGCATGAGGTAAAAAAGCATGAATTTTGTTTCTCAGAATTTTGACGAAACAAACAGGAGGGGTCTCGTGTGTGAATACGACCATCGAAAGAAACAAGACGACAAAAAATCCCCCCAAATATAATGCAATCAACGGAACTGTGAAGTGCGTTTGGCGACTGTTGATGTGTATTACAAACGAAGTCTTACGAATTACGTGTTGAATTGTGATGTCTCTAGCTGACAAAGATCGAAGGGGCGGGGCTCCACCGTCCGGTGCCTATCACCCCGTGGACAGTACGGACCGTGACCCCGAACCCTCGCTGTACTCCAGCGTGGAGGGGGGTGGGGATCACGAGGTGGCGATCCCCAGCTCGGAGTATGCCAAGATCCAGGAGGTGGAAGAGGGGGGATCGGACCGCCCAGCGAAGGCCTTCTCCCTGTGTGAGATACCTCGAGAGAAGAAGATCCTCCTCCTGATGATGGCCGTCTGTAACTTCTGTGCTGCCGCCAACTTCTCCATCCTCGGACCTTTCTTCCCAGGAGAGGTATATAATTTTTTTTCTTTATGAAAATAGTCCAAAGAAAAACACTTGAGACAAAAGATCTATGAACATTACTTTGGATATAACTTCCTTTAATTTCCTTGTTGGATATAACTTCCTTTAATTTCCTTGTACAGGCGGCAAGGAAGGGCACGAGTTTAACCCTTGTTGGTCTGATTTTTGGCATCTTTGAGCTGGTTTCCTTTCTAGCATCTCCGATCTTTGGAAATTACGTAAGAAATTTCAGCATATACATTTTGGTTTATCTAGTCTTGTAAGGTATTAGACACCTCCACCATAAAAGCACTCCATTTTTAACCATATGTTTTGCACGATTTTCCCCAAATGCAATGTTTTTGTGATGTTTTATGTTTCTCAATCTGAAACTTTCAATATGATATCTTTTATCATTGTTTTAAGCGTGTGTTGTATATAATACGCTTCTATGATTTGTATCTTTATAACAGTCATTCAAAATATGCATACCTTATAAAAGAAGATTTTTTGCTCAATAAAGTCATGAATTATTCATTTGTATTAATTAATCTTCTAAATATATGGAAAATATCAGCTAGGTTTTTAGAAAAATCTTCTCTGCTTTGAAACTGCACCTTGTTATCATACCAGGTGCAGTTGACAGGTGTGTTTTAATAGTACATGTATTTTGATTCACCTTCCATTCAATGTACAAAATTATTTGCAAAAGAATCTGATATTGGCTAGAGCTTTGCCACTTTTTTCATATAGAACATTGCATTGATAATTAATATATATACTCAAAATTAATATTTCACTCATCTGATTTTGGTCAATTTTTTAACTAGTACTGTATAAATATTTTGTGATTATAGTATAGTACTTTATTTTTCATAAAACAATTTCTTTTGGAATATAAAGTATGAATTTTAAACTATAAAATGACTAGACAAAAACTATGGATAAGTAGAGATTATCATTGAGGCACATCTAATAAACACTGGTGAATATTTACTATCAGCACCTATGCTTGGGATTAAAAAACTTCCTAAATTCTGTTTTAGATGACAAAAATTGGCACCAAATTCCTGTTTGTTTCTGGTGTGCTTGTAAGTGGAATTTGTACAATTTTGTTTGGGTAAGTTTGTGATTGTTTTTCTCTCTCTCTCTCTCTCTCTCTCTCTCTCTCTTAAAAAAGATCTATTCAAGTCACCTCTGCGTTTTTCTTCTTTCTTTGTCTGTCTGCCCATCTGTCTTTCTATCATTCATGCTCCTTTATTCCATCTTTTTGTCTGAGATCCACCATTCTATCTGTCTGTCAGAATCTGTCTGTCCATCTCTGACACTATTTTAACAAGGTGCCTGTACTTACAGGGTCTTGTACTACTGCCCCGGGGGTGCAGGTTTATCCTCCTGTGTTTTTTTTGACACTATTTTAACTATAGGCGCCTGTACTTACAGGGTCCTGTACTACTGCCCCGGGGGGTACAGGTTTATCCTCCTGTGTTTCTTGTGTCGAACTTTGGAAGCTCTGGCATCTGCAGCCTTTGTCACCTCCAGCTATGCCATTCTTGCTGATGCATTTCCAAAGTACATTGCCACTGTAGTGGTATGTATTTCCTTGAATATTATTTCCTTAAATACTTAACCATCAAATGTTACATAATGTGATTTTATTATTTATTATAGTAAGAACTTTAGTAAAATTATAGTAAAGTATTGCATCATTTAAAAGATAAACATGCTCACTGAACATCATTAATTATCCTACAGGTTAATATCAACCATAATAAGTTCAAATAAACAAAGAAAGTTAATTTTCAGCAACTTCAATAGGTCAACAAACAAATTTCTAGGCTTAATTTCATTGAAATTGAAAAATACATATGGCTTAAATTTTCTTAAACTTTTTTGTTCAGTAAAATCTATGAACCTGTGTTTCCCCAGGGCTACCTTGAGTTGTTTACAGGGGTAGGGATGATGGTAGGGCCAGCTATTGGTGGAGGACTGTACTCAGTAAGTGACCATTACTTCCACAACCCCTGACCCCCATCCCCCTAAAAAAACAATAATGGCAGTGATAGACAAATATCAAGGCCATGTCCACTCTATTTGACCCCCCCAACCCTGGCCTTTCTGACAAATTATCAGTACTGTAGCTTATAACAAATCTCAGTAAAAAATGGCAGGGGCCCAAAGATTTGTGCAAAGTTGCAAAGTTCAGCATAAAATAAAATGGGAAACACTTTTCAAATTCACAGTCATTTCTCATACTTAGCAACTCCATTTTCCTTCCTCAGTCCTTGAGTCCAGATTTAATTTGATACAAAATTAAATTCAGAAATAAAAGACAGCATTGTCTGGTTACACAATCATTTTATGACTTTGATTTTGGCTGTCTATTCTGTCAAGAGTTGATGATATTGTTTCCAGTTGAGTGGCTACAGTCTCCCGTTCTATGTGCTGGGCTGTGTTTTAGTAGCAGCAGGGATCATCAGCTTCTTCATCATGCCCAAACTTGACAGTATGTAATCACACTTAAGCTGCTTTTAAAAATAAAAGAGCTTCTTTTCAGATATAAATATATATTGATTCTGAGAGACCCAGAATTGATGTGTTTCAAAGGTTTTAATTGATGGTGATTGAACAGAAAACCATTTTTGCACCCCCCCCCCCCCAAAAAAAAAACAAACCAAAATCCAAACAAACTAAAAAATGCCAGTTAAATAAAATATGTAATAAAGAATAATTTAAGTAACACATGCTTAGTTCATAATTTGAAACGTTTGATGGCATTAATTAATCTGATACTTTAAATAAGGTGTCCATCGCACTCTGTCCATATCTGTCCTCCACCTGCTGAAGAGTCCACTAGTGTGGTTTGTGGCTGGTTGCATCATAAGTGGGTCCTACAGCATCAGTTACCTGGAGGCAACCTTAGCGGGTCACCTATACAAAGTAAGGGGGATAATTAAGTATCACATCACTTTAAATGTTCTTTGCCAGTTTTATGATTCTTTACTCAAATTGGATTACCTGTATATGATAGTGTATATAAATGTAAAGCTTAGAATTAATGTTGTCTGTATCCCTTTGATTCACTTTTTGTATCCATTCAATCATTGAATAAGATGCTTGTTGTGTGAAATGGAATTTGCTGTGTTTTGACAGCTGGGAATTGGGACAGTGTCTGTGAGTCTGATGTTCCTTATTCCACCAGCTCTCTACGCGATCACCTCCCCGGTGTGGGGCTGGGTCTCGGACTCAAAGGTATAACACTCCAGAAACCGTGCAATAAATACACCGAACCGTGATTAGTACTGCAGTCTTCCTCAATCTTCTACTACTATAAAACATTCAGACTCTGTATCCTTAAAGTGCATGTAATGTCATATTCTTTTTTACAGAACTACGTGGTTTCCCTGGTGACGGCAGGTGCCCTCCTGACCTCCATTTTTTTCTTCACCCTGGGGCCTTCACCCTTGTTTTCATTCCTTCCTTTGTAAGTTGATTACTTCAGGTTATTCAGTCAATTTTATTTCATAAAAACTCAATCATTTAATTTATTTTTATGAGAGTATCACAGAGTTATAATTCACCAATCACACATGTAGAAGATAGAATTGTCAATGACCCAATCTCTGAGTTGCCTTTATATTTGATACAATAAAGAGATGGCATAAACCATTATTCAATCATGATTAATTAAGTTTCAGAATCTGAATACTAGTATTACAAGATATTGGACAATTTTTGATACATTAACTTCTGGATGGCAGAGACTTTATGTTCAAGAAAATTTCAAAAGTACTTGGTTTTTGTACATTTGAAAAGCAATTTAAGGGAGACAATCCTTAATTTTTTTCCTGCACTTTTTAACCTGTCTCTGCAGAGTTTACCATCTTTTAAGCTTACATATTTCTTATTACCCGGTACTATGAGGACAAATGAAAAGGTTTAAAAAGACTTATTGTTAGATCTCCCTACTCATTCTATTTCATAAATTGATTTACAAGTAGAAATATACTCTCAGAATTGCTCTGAAAAATGTGCCAACATTCCTTATTTCTATATATAGGATTCATGTAGGACATAGTTGTAGGACAGATTGATGTAGTGTTTATAGCTTTATGGAATTATAGAAACTAGTGAACAACGTTTTCTGTGTTATCTGCAAGTAAGGAGAGTTCAAAGGGAGAACACGGTTAATATCATACCTCTGTCTTTTAGCTCCCTGTTATCAAAGGGTGAACACTGTAAATATTATACCCCAGTCTTTAGCTCCCTGTTATCAAAGGGAGAACACTGTAAATATTATACCTCTGCCTTTTAGCTCACTGTTATCAAAGGGAGAACACTGTAAATATTATACCTCTGTCTTTTAGCTCCCTGTTATCAAAGGGAGAACACTGTAAATATTAGTATAATATACACTTATAAGAATATTTCCAACACATTAAGAACAACACAACTTAGGTGTGAGCCAGACGAGCTTTGCGGGCAGCTGGCCTTTAATGATAATACATCATCGATATCATGTGTACATAAAGTGTAACAAAAAAATATAATTCCCCATGAGTGACGTTAAAAACCGCCCAGGAAAAACCATAGATAAAATATTTGAAAAAACTATGGAAACCTGTGTCCGAACGCAAGTGTAAATAACGTCTAGGGGCGAATATCGGACTTATTCATACATTATTATAAATATTATTATTAATTACGGAATGCTATATAATTCACTAAATATAATGACATCAAAAAACTTAAAAAAGAATGTAAGCTTCGTGCGCTGAGTGAAACTGGCTAGAATGACCTTTACTATTAACTCTGACCTTTTATACTGGCCTTCCTATGGCCCCGCCCTGTATTCCTACGCGAATCTATTCGAACACGTTAATATCATACAACATTTTCCCGCTATTCTACGAAACGCGGGAAAACTATAGTATAATATACACTTATAAGAATATTTCCAACACATTAAGAACAACACAACTTAGGTGTGAGCCAGACGAGCTTAGAATTAAATGTTCAAAAGTAAGCAAAGTATGAAATATTATGCGAAATAGTTTAAGTACTGAAAAAAAAAGCAACAAAACAAAACATGTAACCTGACTGTCTTTTGTTTGTTATCATAATCCCAAATTTTTTGAAACTGAAAGTCTGCTTTCTAAACTGTCTTTTTCATAACCGTCTTTAGACGAATCTGATGCCCATCGTCCGTGCTTTTTCCAACATCGCTCATTTACGTTGGAATTTGCTGCTGCTGTCGCGCCTCCCGATCGTAAGGAATGAAGACCAATGTTGACATTTCCCATAACGGATTTAAGTTTTGATAACATGCACTCTCTTGCTCGTGTGTAACTAAGTTTTTTATTTTTGTATATTAACTTTAAACCCTCCTTGGATTTAAACACGGACTTAAACAAAAAATGATCAGAAAAAATGTCTATATTTCCTAGCGATATATAACGTTGCAACATTAATACCGGACAAGCCGAAGTAACACCCGCTGAAATTAGTATTTCGTTTCCTTGTCTATATTGGTCAGTTTTGCTTTTGTTGATGAAAATTTTGACATATCCATCTAAAAATTTAACATCCGAACAAGGAAGTGAACTTAGTTCCTCGTAGCGTAAAAAACCTGCAAAGGAAAGTAAAATCATGCACATATCACGCACTTCCAACAAACTGGAACTATCTGCATAAATATCACACAATAATACGAGATCTTTAGTCGTGACGACTTCTTTTTTGATAACTCTGGCTTTGTTGTTGCGTTTGGAAGCTTCTACTATATTTTTAATGAATGGATGTTCTGTTGGATCCTCATATCCTAAAATGGAATGCGCCCACTTGATAGCATACACAGCACTGGATATAACATGAAAAGAACATCCGATGTTCAACAAATACGTTAGATAAAGAGCGACATGCATTGAATTGGCTGGAATAGCTGATTTTCCTTTGTTCGTAATGAATTTTGACCACCTATTGAATGACGACATATATTTTTTGCTTGTGTTTTCACTTCTGGATTTCACAATATATTCACACATTTTTTCTGCTAGAGCTGCATTGTCCGCTGATGATGTGTCGATGCCCGCTAAAAATAAACTGTCGTGTACTCTCTGTTCAATGTTTAGCTCTGGAATAAAAAATGAAAAAACTGAACAAGTTGCATTTAATATCTAAAATTCCAAGCGCAATGCTACCATGTCGAACATTTTATGGCCCCCAAATATGCCGTTTGCCCCTCTGCCTCTTTCGGTTATCAAAGAATTAAGTTTTTTCACGCCCTTAATGAAAAAATCCCACTTTTCCGCTTTGCACAATAATGGCCAAAACGGAGCCGATTTCCACTGAGGAATAACAAGGGTACCCTTACCCTTATCCTGTTTTAATTTATTTATTGTCTTGCAAACCAACCTTGGTGGTGGAACTAACCAGTTATTATCGTTACCCCAGAATTGCTTAAAAGCGTCTATCCCGCTTGTGTTTGGACACCACCATCTAGAGTTAAATTTGGTACATTTACTATTATAATCTGTAGCAAACCTATCACAAGTGTGTATGCCCCAACATTCATCAATAATTTGAAAAACACTGTTTTTTATTCCCCAGTCGTCACTGTCAAAACACCTGCTAAGTGAATCGGCTGGAATGTTTTCTGCCCTTGGTAACCACTGAATGTCAAAAATGATATGTAAATTCTGTAATTTTTCAAAAATTGTTACAGCAATTTCATGTAAATACGACTTTCTGCTACCGACTTCCAAAATTCTGCAAACATTTTTGCTGTCGTTATACCATGTTACTTCTTTACCCTGAATACTTTCTCCTATAGTATTCAAACACCTGTTAATTGCCTCTAGTTCCCTCCAGGTGGAACTTTTCATGGATTCCTCTCCAGTCCAGAGGCCTACTACCACTGATATCTCAGAATTTTCTACATAAGCTCCAAAACCTGAGTCGGATGCATCACTAAAAATTTTTAGTTCTGAAAGTTCTTTGGAAGTCTTTATTTCTTTGCCATTTATAGATCTTAAATTAATCTT
This sequence comes from Magallana angulata, assembly GCF_025612915.1. Classification (NCBI taxonomy): domain Eukaryota; kingdom Metazoa; phylum Mollusca; class Bivalvia; order Ostreida; family Ostreidae; genus Magallana; species Magallana angulata. The sequence continues at coordinate 53,725,234 of NC_069113.1, forward strand.
CCAAAATTCTAATTCTTCTAAAGTTTGCAAACTTAATTCAATGTAAGAATTCCAACTGAATCTTGACAATATATCTTGATAAAGATACCTAGTTTTGAAACTAACCGCATTTCCTATAGCGTTATTCATAGATATGATCTGACCTGCTATACTAGCAATAGATTTCGCCCGAAAATGCGAACACCCTGATTGACTTTTCAAATACACTTCTTCAATGCAACTGAGTAGCTTCCTAACTCTCTCTTGCGTTACTCATATCCCATTCGAAACCTAACCACACAATATTTTGTTGTGGGAACCAAACACTTTTAGACTCTGCTATAATGAAACCCAACTCTGTCAAGTCGCGTTTGATAACCTCACTGAGTGTAGACGCTTGATCAAAATCTTCGGCCCCTGCTAAACCATCGTCCAAGTACATAATGACCCGATAACTCAAAGATCTCCAATACTGAACCACTTTTCTCATATTAGTTTTGTAAAAATAAATGCTGCAGAAGAAATGCCAAAAGGTAATACGTTGAACACAAAGTATTTTATATCCCCTTTCATCTCCCATTGAAAACCTAGATATTGTTTATGGTGTTCAAAAATTTCAATGTGATGATATGCTGATTTTAAATCAAAACTTATCAAAAAATCGCCCTTCTGAAAAATTTCTCTAGCAGTTTTGACATCTTCCATTCTGAAAACGAAATCGTGAATACAACTATTGATATGCCTGCAATCTAACACCAACCGGGGTTTACCTGTTTTATTGAAAGCGAGTGTCAAAGGATTGACGACAAAAGGAACATTCTTGACCTCTGTTACGCAACCTTTATCAATGAGTTTTTGAATCTCAGAACAAACTACTTTGACATTATCCCTAGCAGATTTATTGTTGTCTAGACACACACTTTTTGGAATAGTCTTAAACGGAATTTTGTATCCATTTTCAATAACGTCCAAAATATACTTATCTGCTTGTATATCTACCCATTTAGTCAAATGACCTCTCAAACGTCCAACTGGACTGACATTTTCTTCTATTGTGGCCACAAAACGGCAGACATTATTTTTACTCTCTGAAAAGTGCTCACTCATGCATGCATGTAAATCTTTGCTCTGAACAATACACATACTTTGAACATTACTATCTAAAGTACTTAACTTAGAGCCTGTCTCTTTGTTGTTGTTGTTGTTGGTGGTGCAATTCTTTGCCCAATGACCGGGGAAACCGCATTTGAAGCATGTTCCCGATTGTTTACTGTTCTCGTAGGACTTGTGCTGGTTCTGCACGCTGCTGGCTCGCTCCGGGTATGGATTGGTACGCCTGGACGTCCTCGCCTTCTGTATCCTCTCCTCCTTTAATTTCTTCTCCGCCCTGATTTCAGCTTTAAAAATTCGTTTTTCGTCCTCCTCGTCTGACGCTAATTCATGCTGTGTATATTCTTGCACTGTTCGCCAACCTGTTTTGGAAGAGTCTGCTAATTTAATTAACTTTTGTCTCTGATGAATAAGCTCTATACCTGATGAAATGCTGTTAAAGGCCATTTCTGGTTCCCCTTCGCTTAAGCTGGTGTTGGCTTCTATCAATTTTTCTCTTACGCTGTTGTTGAATTTGTACTGGGCTTCGTTTCCCTTTCTCTTGAAAACGAACGTCTTGTCGTTTGCTGCCTGAATCCTGGACAATTGCTGTTCGTGTTGCTGTTTTTGTTGTTTGGATATCTTTTGCTCGAATGAAGACAGTTTGGAGTCCATTATTTCTGAAACTCTTTGTAAGAATTCGTCATTTGGTGCCGCCATGCTGCCCGCGAAAAAAGAATGTAAGCTTCGTGCGCTGAGTGAAACTGGCTAGAATGACCTTTACTATTAACTCTGACCTTTTATACTGGCCTTCCTATGGCCCCGCCCTGTATTCCTACGCGAATCTATTCGAACACGTTAATATCATACAACATTTTCCCGCTATTCTACGAAACGCGGGAAAACTATATACCCCTGCCTTTTAGCTCCATGTTATCAAAGGGAGAGCACTGTTAATAATATTATACCTCTGCCTTTTAGCTCCCTGTTATCAAAGGGAGAGCACTGTTACTATTATACCTCTGTCTTTTGATGTTACGTCAATATTTATGTGACGTAATGACTTTAGTTATTTGTGGGGTTTTGTTATTCACTGTGTAAAAGTAGCAATTAAGACACAAGCATTTAAGCAATTCCCACGACAATGAAGTTAGCAAATATGGTTTTAAATAGCTTTTTAGAGAGACCAGACTGCATGAAACCTTTTTATGAAATCTGTGGACAAGGGAGTTGTTTTTGGTTTTAGAGGGAGCTAGTATGGATTTTGACTTTTATTCTATTTTTAAATAGACACTTTTCTGGGAGATTACTGAGTACACTTCCTGATCTTTTAGCTCACCTTACAGGGAGATTACTGAGTACACTCACTCTTTCAGCTAATATGTACCTTACAGGGAGATTACTGAGTACAGTTCCTCTTTCAGCTAATATGTACCTTACAGGGAGATTACTGAGTACACTTCCTCTTTCAGCTAATATGTACCTTACAGGGAGATTACTGAGTACACTTCCTCTTTCAGCTAATATGTACCTTACAGGGAGATTACTGAGTACACTTCCTCTTTCAGCTAATATGTACCTTACAGGGAGATTACTGAGTACACTCACTCTTTCAGCTCACCTTACAGAGAGATTACTGAGTACAGTTCCTGATCTTTGAGCTCACCTTAAAGGGATCAGATTACTGAGTACACTTCCTCTTCCAGCTAATATGTACCTTACAGGGAGATTACTGAGTACACTCACTCTTTCAGCCAATATGTACCTTTCAGGGAGATTACTGAGTACACTTCCTGATCTTTCAGCTCACCTTACAGGGAGATTATTAAGTACACTTCCTCTTTCAGCTAACGTACATGTACCTTACAGGGAGATTACTGAGTACACTTCCTCTTTCAGCTAACATTTACCTTACAGGGAGATTACTTGGTACAGTTCCTGATCTTTCAGCTTACCTTACAGGGAGATTACTGAGTACAGTTCCTGATCTTTCAGTTCACCTTACAGAGAGATAACTGAGTACACTTCCTCTTTCAGCTAATATGAATACCTATAGGGAGATTACTGAGTACAGTTCCTCTTTCAGCTCACCTTACAGGGAGATTACTGAGTACAGTTCCTCTTTCAGCTCACCTTACAGGGAGATTACTGAGTACAGTTCCTGATCTTTCAGTTCACCTTACAGAGAGATAACTGAGTACACTTCCTGATCTTCAGTTCACCTTACAGAGAGATAACTGAGTACACTTCCTCTTTCAGCTCCCTATGGCTGGTGTCACTGTCCCTGGTGGGGGTCGGGATTTTCCTCAGCTGTCTTCTGATTCCCAGCTTCACCGCAATCCTTGTGGGAGCAGAGTAAGTGTTCAACACTGGTCATAAGGCAGAGAGATGGATTGACAGCAGATTGAGAAACTCAAACACTTTATGTTTAAAATTGAATATTAAATTTGTTTGATAATCTTAGTAAGTGGTTATGAGATATACAATGGAATGTATATAACATTTATTTTCAGGCGGCTAGGAATGGAAGATAACCTGGATACATTTGGAATTGTATCTGGATTCTTCAACTCATGTTATTCACTAGGGTAAGATTTGTGCAGATTAAGTTCTTGCTTATATTATAACTTTTGGGAATTGGTTCACTTTTAAATCATCATTAATCTTTTTATCCAAAGGAAATAAAAGAAGCATGCATAACAATATAAGGAACACTCATTATGTCTGACAACTTTCTGTTCACTCTGACAGAGCCTTCATGGGCCCGATCTCAGGGAGTGCCCTGCTGGAGGTTGCTGGGTTTGGCTGGGGGTCAACTCTATGTTCTGGTCTGCTCCTCCTGACGGTAGGTGACGTACTCAACAGTTAAATATGAAACATGTTACTTAACAAAAGCTAAAGGTAAGCTACATACTCCACTGTTAAATTTAAAACATGTTACTTAACAAAAGCTAAAGGAACAGGCTACGTCTCTACTCCACTGTTTAATATACAAGATGTTACCAAACGAAAACTATGTAATTACAGTATATGAGGCTATTATTTGAGGATCAAACTTATTACATGCAACGAAAAAACAACAAACTGATGTATGGATAATCAACTTGGATCTTTTTATTTGTTTACTGTTTTTTAATAGAAATAATTACCGTAACATAGATATCAAATTTATAAAATACAAAGAAATTGCAGACTTTAGGAATATGGAGGTGCTTCTCTTTATTGACCTATCAAAATTTTTGCCCAATTTTCTGACATTTTAACAAAATCTTGCAAAATTTTTAAAAAATCCTTCTCTTAATGAGTCAAAAATTCTAACTATGCACATAATAACTTTTATTAATGTACTGTAGAAGCAGAAATATTCGTTAGGGATTTAATTTCATTATTTTTGTTGGCAGTATAAATCAACGAAATTAAATCCATGATGAATTTTTAACCCAAGTAGTAATGAATACTATGAGATTATAATATGACAAAATTAAATGCCAGCGAAATCTTATCATGTTTAAAAACAACAAAATATTGACCCAACGAAAATATGTGCTTCTACAGTAATTATTTTGCTGATTTATTTTGTATGTATCAGGTAACCTAAATCTGTCAAATATTTCCAGATGTTTAAATAGAAATCTACACGTATATCATCATGCAGCAAATATATTAACAAAAGATTGTTTTTTCTTTTGTTTACTGGTTAAAAATTGGTTGCCCTAGCTTGTATTAATTGTCAGATGCAATATACCGGTACATTGTAACTGAAATTAAGAGAGAGAGAGAGAGAGAGAGAGAGAGAGAGAGAGAGAGAGAGAGAGGGTTGTTAAGCATTTCTTTTGCAATTTAGATAAGAACATCCTTGGCCCACTTCTACAGTCAAACAACTATTTACAAACAATTCATTGTATTCTAATAATTTTTCCATTAATCTCGCATGTTTTAATTTAGGGATTGGTACTTCTAGTCTTTATGACAGTATGTAGAATGCATCTAACAGAAGTAAAGCCTCTACTGCACAGACAGCGGAAATTCTCCTTCAGGTAAGGTTCTGGATCATTATATTCACTGATGTCCTACATTTGAGGATCCTGGCTTGAAGCAACTCACACTGTGGTATTATTATTTGTGGGTAGGGATGTTCCTGGATACAGTAAAGCCCCCAGTTTCGATGACATAAATTAATTGATGAACAATGGTCAGTCTCTAGTTAAACTTGACGACTTCAATGAACATTTGATTTCACAAATCAATTCGATGACTGAATGAAAATTTACATAACCAGTTAATGTTTGTTGCCTCCAGCCTCACTAAAATAGCCCCCCCCCCCCCCCCCCCCCCCCCCCGATAAAATTTTTTCATTGGCAAAAAATAAAGAGCCTTTTCTTCTATGGAGATTTTTATTCTTCTACCAATTCTTAATTAATTAAACTTCAAATTGCTGAGGGCAACGATGATTATGTTTTGAAAATTGCCCACCACAAAGCAGAGAAATCAAAATGTATTGGAATCAAAATGCTCAAGGATAAATTAAGTTGTTAGATCACAATACTGTACATATTGGAATCAAAATGCTCAAGGATAAAGTTGTTCACAATTAAACATTTTATTCAATATTGTTTTTATTTATTTGTATTAACAGTAAAACACACTTATAGCGAAGTGCCAGGGATGGATGATTTTGCTTCGTTATAAGCGTAATTTGCTATATCTGTCAAGTTTACAACACATAATAAAGTCACAGGGAACAAAAATTATTTTGCTGAAAGCGTAAATTCATTATAAGCGTATTTGCTATAACCTTGGTTTACTGTATATATTTTGTCCCTGTATGATTCTTTACAGTATAATTTCTTTAATGAATCTATTCAGCATTAACAGACTCTCAAATTGCATTTGAAAAAGTAATATCTAAAAGAAACATTATGTAAAAATATATAGATTTTTAAAAACAGTTTATTTTATAATTCATTGTTTGGTGCTATTTTTTTGATTTACTGGTAAATGCATAAAATAAACAAATGTGGATCACACAATGATATATTAAATTCATTCTTCACCAAGGCATGGCAGAAGATCAGCAGACATTGAGATGGAGAGTGGATTTGTGGACAGGGAGGAGAATGGGGCGTTATAGTACAAGTAAGAATATACATAACAGCCCAGCCAGGAAAGGATAGTGATCCTGGAGAATACTCAGGCAAGCAAAACGGATAGTGTAATCATAGAGAAAGGACAGTGTATTTATACAGAAACTATAGTGTTATTATACAGAAAGGATAGTGTTATTATACAGAAAGGATAGTGTTATTATACAGAAAGGATAGTGTAATAATACAGAAATACAGAAGGAATAGTGTAATTATACAGAAACTATAGTGTTATATTATACAGAAAGGATAGTAGATGAGGATAGCTGAAGGATAGTGAAGAAGAACCATGACCTGAACGATCATGAGTGAGGATAGCTGAAGGATATTGTCAATATAGAGAAAGGATACTAAGGATAGTAGGTGATGATAACTGCGAAGCAGATGGGATAGTTCACAATGATAGTTTGATTGCGAGAAATAATTAATGGAGAACAGATGTATGAAAATTTTGAGTTCCTAGTAATTCATTGATATTCATTGTGAAATTCAGAAAAAGCCATTTTGAGTTAACAAAGCATGATAGTACTCTGTTTATAAACATATTAAATTTTCAATCTAAGTAGCTGCTTATTGCCTCATAAAATTCTTTTTTTTCTATCAAAGAAAAATTCAATCATTTCATACCCATGCATACTCGTAATGATATATGATATCATGCTTACCAAATCTGTGAAAACTTTTGTTGCATTTTACATTTATATTACAGTAGCATTTTTATCTATTAAATAAAAGCCCAATATCTTTTGAAAGCTGATGTGTTCGATTTTCAATGTCTGTGGAAGCATTTTAAATTGAAATGTCTTCACAATCTAAACTTAAATCCTATTGTACTTATAAAGAATGCTGAACAAACTTTTTAAAATGCTTAAAGAATATTCAATAGCTAATATTTGTCTTTCCAACATAAATCTGTTCTTATTCATAAAGGACAATGTTTCACAAAATCCCGTGTTCATTGTTGTATGGTGTGAATTGATTTTCAGAGTTCTGATATTTTTTGTTTCTGTAATAAAAGAACTTGAGAAACTCAGGAATATATATATATATATATATATATATATATATATATATATATATATATATATATATATATATATATATATGATCTCTCATGATTTACAATGGTATATGATTTTTATCCAACAAGTTGTGTGTTTTCTATACCCGAGCCTTGGCGAGGGGATAGAAAACACACAACAAGTTAGATGAATTCTGATAAATGTTAAGTTTGCAAGAAAATGGGGAGACTTATTATGTGATGAGTACATTAGGAAGGCAACAAAACATTTGTGGAATTATAAAGAAAAAGAATTAACATTATAAACTGTGTGCAACTTGCACAAATTCATTGTGATTAAGATTTTTGTCTTTCACAGGTAGCTTTTTTCTTGCAGGGGTTATACTTAGTATCGTTACACTTAGTATCGCCCTTTCTTAAAGTTTCAACCAATCAAAAACTCTTCAGTGTAAGAGAAAAAGAAAAATTCTTTACCAAGATGAATAAATTTTTTGTAAGAATTGGGGACATTTTATTGGCTGAATAACTTGGTTATGTTCTAAATTTCAATGTATGGTTATTAATAAGAAAATAGTAAGCATACTATAAAAATTAACTTTAACATATTATTAAATGTGAATGTTTGCTCCAGACTTTATTTAATTTGTGTGAATAGACTGGAATGACAAAGCAATGTACTAAGTACCATGCTATAAACAGATTATACTTCTGTGCCAAAAATATTGAAAAACAGATACCAAAAAAAGCGTTCACAGTTACTAAATATGATTTTCTCAATTTAATCCATGCATGTAAAATGTATTAGGTGTCTTTGTCGACTCCTTGTTAAATAAAAAAATATGTAATCCGGCCAGACTGTATGTTTTACAACAGAAATAGCACTATATGTCATATTTCATGTCTGTAAAAAGTTTTCATCAGATTACAGTTACCTTAAACAAAAGCAAAAACAAATACCGGTAGTAAAAAATACCACTGACACTGCTGACCTCAGGGACATAAAAAAGCATAGAAATAAACATTAAGGTAATGGATAAACTCTCATAAATATAGCTTGATGATAAATTTTTCTTTCGTTTTGTAAGATTTTTCCAAAAACTTAATTTGTGCAACAAGGATTAAAACAATGGATAAAAAATATGAAAATCATTAACATTATAAATGAAAGGTAAAACAGGTAAAATTGAATATCATATGTACAAATAAGCAAAAAAAGTTCATTTCATTGCTATAAACTTCAGCAACATGATGAGGTATATTCGGTTAATAGTAATTTTTTAAGTGGTTTATTTCCACCAATAAAAAGTCAATTTGAAAACGGATCTAGGGCAGTTTTCTACAGTAGCCTCCCCTGGGTAGTCTGGGGGACTGTCACATTTATAGGAACACTGACCGACCCCCTCCTGGGTCAGACTAAACCCCTGCTCCCTCAGGTCAAACGCAATACAGTCCATCACTTCCTTCTCTGTCGACTTACTCGTCCAGGGACCCAGAATAAAATCTGTTTTCACTTTCTTTTTGTTCTTGGATTTCAAAGTGCACCAATGGTTCTTGTCAAATGTTTCCAGTTTGGGTTTTTTGTCCTTGGCAAAGAGAGTGAGAAGCATTGATGAAACAGTCTCCTTGTTTTTGGACGACTCCTGATGAACTTTGTTTATTATGGAGTTCACCAGTTTTGTGTAGCCTGGAAATTGGGCTCTAAAACTTTCCCTGTGGATCTTTGCGAGGAATATTGGGTGCTTTTCTAACTCCTCTACCATCCCCTGTAGACCAAAGTACACCGCCTCCCTGTAAATCTTTGGAGAGATCTCTTGTGGTGGAAGCTCCCCATACCTGAGGTAGTTCAGAATATAGTGGAAGTTCTCCCCATCCGCATCAATGAAGTAGCGGCCATGTTGGTCCATCTTCACATCATAGTTCCCACTGAACATGGCGGCTAGCATGGTGTCCTTACATTTTACGAGGGTGAGCAAGGTGGTGGTGTAATGTTTTCCTCCCACATTCAGTTCAATGACTGGCGGAAACTACAATGTAAAGATCATTTTGATATTCAATTTAATTGATTGGGCATATATCTGAAGTAATTTTTAAAAATATGTTTGACGGTCAGACCGGTTCGAATACAGATGCCAGATTATAGCTCAGTTGGTAGAGCACCTGACGTGCTGTGACCAACCCCTAGAACTGACAGGTTAACTCCTGCCACGGTAAGAGCCTGGGGTGATCTTCAAGGGAGAAGATCATTTAAGGAGGGAGGAATGTGACGGTCAGACCGGTTAATGGAATACCAGCGCCAGATAGCTCAGTTGGAAGAGCACCTGACTAGAAAAAATCAGAGGGCCCTGGTTCAAATCCCGGTCTGGTCCGTCATTATTTCTCCCATCCCATTACATATATGCAAAGATCCAGAAAATCACACAGGCTGCATGCATGGGGTCAGGGGGTTTAAATCATGTACATGTACGAATGATCCCGACTCCCCTATCCCTGCTCCAATTAACTGACCTATACGATTACCTAGCGCAACAGTAAACATGGTTATTGTAAGTAATAAGTTAACCTGCCAGTGCATTATGCGTATCAACACAGTTTCAGTTCATGTGACCCCCCCCCCCCTCCCTTTCTCTTGATTCTGCCAACAGTTACACTGATAAAAGTATTGTGATTTGAGGCATACTTCCTTAGGATTACGGAATTTAGTGATAAAGTTTGCAACTAAACAGTGATCAATTAATATTTTGTGTTTTTCATCGCTATACACGTACATTCACGTCACAGCATTGCGTGACAGGAGGCAGCGAGGAGGATCTCATGGCAATATGCCTAATCAACATCCTTGCAAAACAAGTTAAATACAGAGAACATTTGTCACAATATAGCAATTGTGTCCATTCATTATAGTTTCACAAATTTCCACAAAAGGAGTGAAAAACACTTACTTTTTTCTCCATTCTTTTTTCCACCTTGCAATGTTTGTAAACAAACTGTGACGCATACGCAATGACTACTCGGCAATCATCGGCGATCTTCGTGAAAATCACGTGATTAAAACCGCTAGCTATCCGAGAGAGGCCAAAGGGAGGGGACAATTACGTCTAGACCACGTAAATAATTAAACACTTTAATTAATGAAATGCTTATTGCTTCTTTATCACAAGTTAAATGTAATTCAGGTTGCTACACTTGTGCTTTTAAATCCCGCCCAAATAGCAACCGAACAGTCGGCTGTCATTGAAATCTTTATTATGATTTAAGAATCACTAATGTACATTGGTTTGGTTTGAACATATTTTATTGTATATTTACACAATGGGATTGGGCACAAGTTCCATAACTTATTAAGCCCACGCCCTACAAAATTATTAACAAACATAATATAAAGCATAGTAAAAGGAACATTGCACTGTACTATTTTTAGAAAGCAGATTCATATGTTAATAAAATCAATTGATGTCAAAATGATGCCTGATTATGAATATGATACGCAACAGTAAGTTTTTCAATTACTCTCTCATCTAAAATTGATGACTTACTGCTGTACATAATTACGCTCACCCTTTGCCATCATTTTGAGATACATTGTTAACATTTTTTAATTAAGATCAGAATTCCTTCTCGGATGATACCAACAATCAAGGTAGTCCATCATATCAAAACAATACACTAAATAAGTATTTTTACGAGGCTGACAAATCCTTGAGATTGGATATATTGTTATATAGTCAATTAAATGAACTCTGCAGTCTGTCCTTCATGAATGTTTTTAAAAAATCACCCCCCCCCCTAAAATATGTCCGGTAAGTTACATAATTTTTTTTTAATTTCAAAGGGGTATATTTTTGAATTTGTATTAATCAACAATAAAATCTAATGATTAAGGTCCCAAAAATCGAAATGGACATTCCAAAGGGAAGCTTATTTCGTTTCGGGTTCCATCACCGCCGGCCCAACAATACTTGGTTCTTAAACCCTGTCATATATTGTTGTGATATGCCATGGTTTTGTTAGATAATACAAGTATGCAAATTAAATTCCACAGAAGTAAGCATTCACACATATAAATGTAGCGATAACTATACAATTCTTTACTTCCGCAAATATTTGATTTACCTTGAGATTAAGCTAAGACGATAATTACAAATACTAGTGTCAAAAGGATTAACATTTTTGTCACATGAAAGCGTCTTAATTATTGTAAAAACTATTGTGTAAGTGTATTGTTAAGAAAAAAAAAATGAAGAACAACAAATCTCCTGGGAGTGATGGGTACACTGCTGAATTTTTTAAATTTTTTTGGAAAGATATTAAAAATTTTGTTGTACGAGCCATTAACTGTATATTTTTGAAGAAGGAACTCCCCATCTCACAGAGACTTGGAATTATCTCATGTCTACCTAAAGGTGATAAGCCTAGACAGTTTTTAAAAAAACTGGCGACCAATTACTCTTTTAAATGTTTTGTACAAGATTATTTCAGGGTGTGTTAGTTTTAGAATTAAGAAAGTATTAGATTATTTAATATCTGATACACAGTCTGGATTTATGAAGGGAAGATACATTGGAGAAAATACCAGATTTATATATGACCTGTTATCTTACACTGAGTTCAAAAACATACCTGGTCTTTTAATACTTATAGATTTTGAAAAGGCTTTTGATTCTATGTCGTGGTCATTCATATACCAAGTCCTTAAATATTTTGGCTTTGGAGAAAATATTATTCAGTGGATTAAGATTTTAAATACAAACTTCCATGCTGCTATTTTACAGTGCGGCCATTTATCACAACAGTTTGTTGTACAAAGGGGATGCAGGCAAGGAGACCCTGTTGCTCCATATTTATTTATCATGTGTGCAGAAATTTTAGCAATAATGATTAAACAAAACAAAGATATTAAAGGTATTTTTATTAATGATATTGAACATAAGATATCACAGTATGCAGATGACACTTCAGTAGTCCTTGATGGTTCACCAAAATCACTTTTTGCAGCTTTGAAACCATAGAATTTTTTTCTAGTTTTTCTGGTCTTAAAATAAATACATCTAAGACAAAGATTATTTGGATTGGATCAAAAAAAAATTTCAGATCAGGTTTATCATCACACAAGATGGAAATTGGATTGGGGGTCAACAACATTCAACCTTTTAGGAATTCAGTTCTCAGTAAATCTTCATAATATTGTCGATATGAATAATAATTTACAAATTCCAAAAATTATAGCTATGGTAGAGCAATGGAAACGACGAATTCTTACTCCCATTGGTAGAATTACTGTTATTAAAAGTTTGCTCATACCGAAACTAAATCATTTATTCATTTCACTACCAAATCCAAAGAAAGAAACAATTTCATACCTTAATAAAATTTTGTTTGAATTTCTGTGGAAATCTAAGATTGATAAAGTTAAGAGGTCAGTCATTACACAGGACTATATTCATCAGGAGGGTTGAAAATGGTTGACATTAACAATTTTATAATATCTCTCAAATGTTCATGGATAAAAAGGCTTACAAAATCACACAAACCATGGATGGATTTTTTATTTACCATTTATGGAAATGAGTTTTTACAGAATTTGTTTGATTTTGGTGATAGTTTTGTAATTGAATGTTTACACAAGGTAAACAATGATTTTTGGAAAGATGTGTTAAATTCATGGTTATGTTTTATTATTACCTATATTGATCACCCAAAGGCAAAAGATAATCTTTTAAATTCTCCGGTGTGGTACAATTCAAAAATACTCATAGCAAATAAATATGTTTTCATAAAAACCTGGTACAAGAATGGTGTAAAGGTCATACAAGATTTTTATGATGAAAATTGTAATTTTTTAAGTTATGAAGAATTTAAATGTAAATACAATCTCAAGAATATATGTATAATGCAATACAACAGTGTTAAATCAGCAATTTTTAAGTTTTTTAAAATGTCTAACATTGACAGGACTTCTGTTCAAAGAAATCCTAATCCATGTATACCATTTTTTTTTTCAAACAATCATACTCCGTGAAAAGTGTACAAAAATTATTTACAATGTTTTGAACGAAAATGTGGTTGTTCCAATTGCTGTAACCAGATGGAAAACAGATCTGGTTGATTATAATGTTGAAGATCTTACTGTATATGATATTTTTAAGATTTGTTTTAAAACTACCAAAGATTCTTCTGTACAATGGCTTCAATTTAGAATTTTACACAAAATTCTTCCAGTTGGATACTACCTTAAAAAAATCAATATTAAAAATACTGACACATGTGGGTTTTGTAAAAACAATGTGGAAACAATAATACATGTTTTTATTTCCTGTGAGAAAATACATACCCTGTGGAGTGAACTTAGTTTATACATTTATAGAAAGACCTCTGAAAGAATTGGATTTAATATGTCTAATATTATACTTGACCAACTTCCATTGTCATTTCATAACAAAGTAATTAATTTTATAATTCTGTATATGAAACAATATATTTTTTGTTGTCTCATGTCAAATAAGACACAATGTCTGATTGGTTTCCTTTATCACTTAAAACTAAAATACAATATTGAAAGATATGCTGCAATACAAACTGATAAACTACAATATTTTGAAAACTTATGGGATAGTTGGAAAGATATCTTGGCTGCTGATATCTGATTTATTTTTATTACACTGTATCATGAATATTTTTTTTTTATTCTTAATTTTTTTCCCATGTAAGCAAGTAACCACAAAATAATAAATTTCAGTGTTTGTTCATAAGTGTGTATGTGTGTGTGTATGATTGAATGTCTGTTTTGCATGTCTGTTTCTTTGAAAAAGAAATAAATTTAAAAAAAAAAAAAAAAAAAAAATCAAACTTAAAGCTACCATTTTAAAGATCTTTAATATATATATATATATATATATATATATATATATATATATATATATATATATATATATATATATATATATATATATATATATATATATATAAAGTTTTAGACCAAACTCTTGAACAAAATTATTTCTGTTAAAAATTTGTAATAAGAAAGATTATGGTTATTTTGGCTAGAAAAGATACCGGTACTTGTCAAGACTATTTTTGACATTTTAAATCACACTGGTTCCAAAAGGAAATTTACTTACCCCCCCCCCCCCACCCCACCCCACACACCATAACCACCGAAAAAGTGGTGAGTACCTGTTTCCTATATGGAAGTCATGGTAACCACTGACAACGAGGTTTCGTACTGTTTATAACCAATATTAAAATACACATGAAATATTTCAATAATAGATGTACTTTGTAAAAACATTGAGATTGACAATTTGACATATTAGACGAAGATTAAAACTGTGAGCGTTGGTAACTTACTTTTATTTCTATTGAATTTCATCATATTTATAAATATACATACCATCATATTTACATCTATTACGTGCGGTGGTGAAAATGGTACAACGTAAGATGCATGTACACTATATAGAAATTTGAACAGGTAACAGAAAAGAAAGACATTTTTTTTTCAATTTGCATAAACATACTTATTATTTTATTTGGGCAACAACATACATGTATCCAAAAATTATTGGGTATGTGCATGGCAAAAAATATAAATCAAAAAAGGAAAATTTTACATGTAATTAAAAAGAAAACTAATAATTCCTAGAAAACTGACCACGAAATACTCTCTCTCTCTCTCTCTCTCTCTCTCTCTCTCTCTCTCTCTCTCTCTCTCTCTTAGTAGCCAGGCTGATAATGTCTGAGAGTTTGAACACGCGTTGACTTATGATTGACTGGTCATTGTCCTCACAGAACGCCTCTACAGACTGATCAATGCATTGGATTCCAAATGTCAGTATTTTAACAAACAACTGGATGTGTCAGTGCGTAACTACATAATATTTTACATTATATATAACAAGAAATCAATGCATCTAAATAATAGAATGATAAGTGTATTTATTTCTTTTTTAATCCTATTATTAAAAAAAACCCGGTTTATGTCTTGAAATAATTGATATTATCAAGAAACGAACGCTAGCGACCTCAGCACTGACGTCTAAAATTTCTTGTCAGTCACCTGATTCAGGTTCAGGTCTATTCAGGTCTATTCAAAGCTTCTGACCGCTGACCTAAAGGGCGGACATGTTCGTTAAGGCAGGGGCGACAATCTGTTCATCTCCAGCTTGGATCTCCTCTGAGACTCATCAACTGGTATGATGACGTCAGGTGCAATCAAGTGGAAATACTGATTTGAAGGATGGTTTGGCGAATCCCTCAAATTAGTATGACAGAAAACCCCCTCCTCGCCTTCATCCCCCCCCCCCCCCCCGACCCTTAGGTCACTGAAAAACCATGCAACGTGTTGCTGTCCTTACAGTCTAATTCGAACTTATTTTCCTCGTCAGCTCTAACTATATATTGGCTGTTTTGTTTGACCGCAGTTGATCTTCACAAGGAATAAAAAAAAAAATTCGGGTTTAGCTTAGAATAATTTATTCCCAGCTGATTAAATAAACGAATAGAATATTGCCATTTCTGAAATACGTTTACAAAATGAGTTTTACATCGGCGATAAATCATGATATGAAAAATGGCACAAACAAGCCCCTCATATAAAGCATCCTTTGTTGGACAATCTAAAACTATATTCATGTACCTTTGATATTATCCAAAAACAGGTTTCATAAAATTTGTGGACAACACATGTACATATGAAATAATTAGTAATTCAGAGGATGAAAATGCGTCATAATGACGTAGAACGCGATCTAAGCAACGCTGCACTTGTCTTTACAAGTAGAACCTTTCGGTAGGACGTATCTATCTATTTCTTGCATCAAAACAAGTTATAGTGACGTTGGTTTCGGGTGAAATCTGCATAGATTGCGTAGACTTAGCTCAAAAGCCAGACAAATCATGTTTATTTCAAAGAGCTGCCAGTTATGACATAGACAGACCTACGTCACATTCAATGATTGCTGTTTGACAAAACTACCTTAAGTCCAAGCTCCTGTTAAAATGATTCTAATATAATTGGACACATATATATCGACGTCAGAGAGTATGAAAAACACCTTGCTGTGGTTAGGAGGTCTGGGCATTTTACCCCCCAAAATCACAACGTCCTAGATTAGAACGTCTGTTACTTATTCCAATCTGTGTTTAAAGTTAATTTTGACGTAATAATACATATACATGTATTTAGTATTAAATTAGCCGTGCCCATCGATTTTCTGGATCATCAATTTGTCACAAATTCATTCAATGCGTGGACTCTATACCTATTAACGTTTGATTTATGAATCAGCAGTGAATGCTTCCCTGAATGAGCCCTTGTTTTCCAAATTCGATGTCTTTATTAGATACACACAAAGGGTATTCAACGGTCACCTCAAGCAAATAGAGTACGAGTTCCTGTGATGCCACATGAATACATCCGGACTCTTTCCAAAGGAATCAGTTTGCTACAAACATAAACATGGGGGTATCCCACTGAAACAAAATACTACAACGAGTTATCGAGATAAATATATTCAAGATCAAATGCATGAAATAACCTCGAGAGGAAGTGAAATCGACCCCTTTACCAATCTACAATATAAACGCCTTGTTGCCCCTGGGTAGGGAGGCTTGCATGCTTGCGGTCATTGTAACTCCAGTGTTTGGTCCTATCAACTGGAGCTCCATACATTTTCTGTAATTCTTTCATTTACATCGCCATGTGTACGATCCTCTCCAATCGGGGATGATAATCGATATTTGAAACTTGTAAAAATGATGATTATTCAAAGTAGTTGCGCGCAGAAACATTAACAAGTGTTCGGTTTAGCAGCTCGTATGAAAATTCATGGAAATTCTTTTGAAACTACATGTATTTGGTCTGCATGCATACTGTGGTTTCATTAATATTAAAGGGTATCAATTTTCGTGGATAAAGTGGAAATCACAGTTTCAAGGATATGTAAATTTGTGGCCAATGACTCTATCAATACAATATATTAGTAGAAAGTGCAGTTCAATGAATATTTAATTTCAAGGATAAACTTAACGAAATCAACGAAAATTGGTATTCAACGAATATTGATGAAACCACAGTAAATGTATGTCGTGGATACAGTTATATGTGATACATAGAATGTAGGAAACCACCAGACAACCAAACTAATCTTAAACAAATCCTTATTGTTCTATTATCATTCAGACCGACTTTATCTTTTTATTTCTCCAAAATGACTTGGTATGCATATGGAGTCTTAGTACAGTGGCACTTATAGTAGAAACAGTAAAGTTAGTAGGTACGACATCAATCTTAAAAAGACTCCGTCATTCATGATCATAAAGAACAGAAAATCAATCGATACACGCGAGCTTCTTGTATTTTCTATTAAAAATATTTTATTATTAACAATTCAGTATATGTTTACTGCCAAGTCGTGCCAAACTGCGTGCATAAGAAACGCGCTGATTAATCTAACGTTTAATAATAACATCAATGTTTGTCGATATATTAGCAAATAATTACCGGTAAAATGGAACCAATAAAAAATATATTCAACTGAGAAAAAAGTATTCGTTCGGATCGATAGCTCCTCAACTTATCCTAGTCACGTGACTCAGCAAAACGTGTAAACAACAACTTGTGTTTGGAAGAGTTCCAATGAAATTAATTGAAAACGCAAGCAAATAAAACTAATAAACGCGGAATCGCATTAATTAATTGAAATCTGGCCATTCCTAATTATAAAAAAGCTGATAATTGATATGGGGAAAAAATCTGTTCATCTGAAGGTATAGACTGGTAGCACACCCATGAGAAAAAGCGGTTTAATTACTATTTTAGAATACATATAGTCAAAAGTAGCTGTACAGTACAGGAAATTTGCATTCTATTGAGGGTTTTATTATTGATTGTTTGAATCTATTGATTGATTTCTGTATTGTCAAAACAATCTGGGAATATTGCTTTCAGCTATGGCATTGCCAGCACTGATGTATGAATATATACATGCGTTTGATCTTTGATCAATAACCATGGAACTGATTAAGTTGAATTATAATGAGCATACAAAGGCAACTTAAAAGAAAGCTACTATAAATTCCACTACAACGTCAACTAAAGAAAACCACGGAGATATCTATTGCAAAGCATAGGAAAACGAATTCCTAATTCTTTTCAGAAATGACATATAAACAAAATTTGGAACGATTATAACGCTGCTGTCAGAGCTGATGACGACCACCGTTTATTTCAGTTCGGCTTCTTAAAACTCAATGACATACACTTGTAGCGCCGGTTTAAGATGTAAACAAAGTAGACTAAACTGTAGCATCGAAACTTAAACCTCATCGTTTCTATAGCATTTGGTAAAGGAAAGAGTTCTTAAGTACGGTGTTGCTCTTAAAAGAAGCGCTTTTGGGCGTAAAAATAAGAAAGACTTTTACCAGTTTTCGTTATGTCGTGCAGGTAATTTTATTGACTTAACAGGTATATGTGATGAATAAACCTTATCTGAGAATTTTCAAGACACAGGATCGATAGATAATGTTTTTTCCCGTCATTTTACAGTATTCATTCAATAAGCTGAACAAAGCGATATCACAAAAAGGAACATTAATTAATAGCAGAGTATCGGTATTTTCTCTTTACGTTGGCAACATCATACACTCATAAAGAAATCACAATTTTCCAAGAAAGACTTTCTTGGGAAAAGAACCACTGGTGTCCACTAACAGTGACGTCATCGCATCGTTTGAGTTTGAGGACAGAAGTCCTCTTACGGCGGTTCTAAGTGAGAAATTGAGATCGTGTTAATAATCTATACGATATTGAAACATATAGAGTTACAGGTGACATGCGCTGGTAGTCTTAGAAACATTGCCATAAAATTCCGCGATTGATTGAGTGTTCCAACACTTTGATAGCGGAGGCAACAGCGCCGGTCCATCGATGCACAGGTAGATCTGTGACTCCACATTGTGTTCAGCGGTTGACGAAATAATTGATCGTCATTTACAGAACCGTTACGGACCTTATTACTGCGACAGATGACCGGCTGCTGCTAGTTAGGTGACCGAAATGAACAGATAATTGTTAAACTATGGAAACTGCCAACGTTGGCCAATGTGACATTTTTTCCAGCCTCTTGCTGAATGTGGCTATTTTCGATATTATGCGTGAACTCTGTGGACTTCTGTCGTTTTAAATAGAACCATAAATAGTGTTGTGTGCATGAACGGTTTATGGCTTTGATATAAGTACTGCTGTGGACGGGGATATCCATTAGTGCGGGATCTCAGCAACGCTGTGTCAAATTCTTCATGCGTTAGCCTGCACATTTATCAAACTTCAAAATCGACCTTGTAAATATTTGCCTCCATCCATCTCTATTGCCTGCGACGGGTTATCGATAGTCTGCATCCTGGAGTCTATGGTTATGATATTTACGGAGAGAAACCGAACGGAGACAAATTTCCTGTAGAAGAATCAGAGTCCTCAAGCCAAGGTAGGTGTGTCCCACGCCATGCTTCTATAAATGCTATATATACTGTGTGTGTTAGAGTAGATCAGTTAATATCTCTAAGATTAGAATATATATATATCTATAATCACGTTTGTTTTTTGTCGAATGTTTGGAAAATGAAACGAAGGTCATAAAGTTTAGAGATGATGGTTATACCATATTGTTATATGTAATCAAGGGTGGGCTTTGTTAAAAATACCAATAAGGATTAGCAAAACTTTGCCTACTAAAGTTGCTGTTTTTAATTTGATAAAATAAAGTACAACAGAGGGATTTTATCTATGTATTGGTCAATAAATTAAGTCAAACAATCTGCTTTGATACACAATAGTGTTTTGGCTTGATTTGTTTCGATTTTAAATGCCTATTTAAAACGTACATGTACTTAAGTCATACGATTAATGTAGACCTACTGGTTTTAATCTGTAGGCCTAAATAATTCATTTTCATAAAAAAGTATTTTAAGATATTTCTATACATTGTACAACGTTAAGCGCATTCAACAAACAAACAGCCTCTCTTTATTATCTGGTCGTTCTACTATATGCGACTCGCTAATTACATGGAACTTTTCTACGGAAATCACTACAGAACTTATTCAACACCAGACAATAACATTTATATATATAAAAAAACCCAGACAATAACATCTATATATATAAAAACACCAGACAATAACATCTATATATAAAAAAAACACCAGACAATAAGATTTGTATATAACATCTATATATAAAAATAATGATTATTGCACGTAACCAGAATCAATAGCAGTATTTTTACCAGAAACCGTGACGAACCCACTCAGGTCAATGTTCGTGTTCCCGGTAGTTATACCTACCTGCTTGCAGTCGATTGAAAGATAACCGATCTAAGGTGAACCAAATAATTCTTCACAAAAGCCTTTTGCGCTGTGTACCGGATGCTCTCAGAATGTTCTATCTGCGAGCTGAATAGTATAAAACCATGTAATGTTGAACTCATAGTAAGCTGGATTCAATGCACATTAGAAAATCAAATAATGTCTCTGTCACGTTAACACCCTTAAATTAGTCATTATGTAAAAGTAGTGCGGGTTTTATGCTGAAATTGCAATATGATACATTATCTCATTCTTTAGATGAGAAAAAACTATTTTTGCTATTTTCAATGAACATTAAATTATTTCTAATGAAGATAAAAATATATTTATCTGTACGCACGTTGTTTATAGAATTTTTTCAATTTTTTTTTGTTTGTCTTTATTAAGAATTGTTTGAAATTTATTAATTAACATGACGTTGAACCTGTAAAGTTTAAAACAGTAACTAGAGATCTTTTCAAAACGTTTTGACATCAAAAGAAAATCTTCAGTTAATTCATATTTTTACCACATGCATTTTGACCTATGTCATCACCCTGTAAGCTTACTAGATTATGACAATTAATTATGATTACTTCCCTACTTTTACTTACTATTTATTATAATGAGAGAAAAAATAAAATCAGCGACGTGGAATAACAAAATGTAAAGATCTGTCGACTTGGAGATTAGAGAATTCCCTCCAAGTACTTGTTGATGGAATGAGACAGACAAGTCAAAAGCTACACGTACATATTTATACTAGTATGTTGTAAAAATATAACTAATAGAGATAAGTCAAACAACTGAAAGAGAAACAAGGATCATCATAAAATGTTAATGTTCGGAGCAAATTATGTTAGAAACCCTGTTTGAGGAATTTATAGAATTTTTCGATTTTTGAAAACTTTATTAAGTATAAGTATTTGTTAACATTTTATGATAATGTGAAATTAAAATTCTATTTTATTAAAACCAATTATAATCCAAAATAAAATGTACCATTTACTGCTAATTCACACTCTTAAAATATATTAAATAAATTAAGCTTTACTGATTATACTGATCATACGAGTGAAACTAGAGATCAACCTTGTCAGAATACGGATTTGACAAGGTAACGGATCGGTCAAATTATAGGGACCAGAAAGTCAAACTATAGATAAGTCAAACTTATAGTACCAGACCCTGACGTCACCAACTTTCATTAAGTCTTTACTCATGCAGCATCGAGTCTGACTTACGGACCTTTTTTTAATTGAGTTGATTTATAAGAAAATTTTGACGAGACCGCGCCAGACAAGTCAGACTAAAGGAATCAGGCAGATCAAATATAAAACTCAGGCAAATCAGATCGGACAAGTCATGACTATAGGGATCTGGCAG
Source organism: Magallana angulata (assembly GCF_025612915.1). Classification (NCBI taxonomy): domain Eukaryota; kingdom Metazoa; phylum Mollusca; class Bivalvia; order Ostreida; family Ostreidae; genus Magallana; species Magallana angulata. The sequence goes on from NC_069113.1 coordinate 53,747,191, forward strand.
ATCAAATCTAAAACTCGGGCAAATCAGATCGGACAAGTCACGACTATAGGGATCTGGCAGATCAAATCTAAAACTCGGGCAAATCAGATCGGACAAGTCACGACTATAGAAAGTAGACAAGTCCGACCATATGGATCAGAAATGTCATTCTACAAGATCAAATAAATTAAGATGACAGACATAATTAAGACGATTGAATCAAAAAATGTAAATAGAAAGGTAAGAATTAAGGTACCACATCAATGAGATTAGTTGTACACAATGAGATTAGTTGTACACAATGAGATTAGTTGTACACAATGAGATTAGTTGTACACAATGAGATTAGTTGTACACAATGAGATTAGTTGTACACAATGAGATTAGTTGTACACAATGAGATTAGTTGTACACAATGAGATTAGTTGTACACAATGAGATTAGTTGTACACAATGAGATTAGTTGTACACAATGAGATTAGTTGTACACAATGAGATTAGTTGTACACAATGAGATTAGTTGTATCAAAGGGCTTAGAGAAATCAGGTTATAAGTATCAGGGAAGTCAGATTACAAGGCATAGGCGTGCAAGTCAACATAAGTATCGGACAAGTCGGACTTGGATCTGACAAGTCAAACTGTGAGCCTCAGATATATAGACTCGGTAATACACAACAGACAAGTCAAACCTAGGACAAGTCAGAATGAAAGGATTTTACAATCAAGCCAGGAAGAAGACAGGTCAGACCAGGAATCGGATGATGTCTAATAAGTGATTGAACTTGGTTTAATTCTGCAGTAATCTGAAATACTGGTTGAAGGTTAGTTTATGATGAAGTTCATAAAAATAGGATTTAATTTCCTCAGAAATTAATGAGCCTTAATATTGCAAGTGACGTCAAAATATAATTTGTCCTCGATATGTATGATGTCGTATATAATTTGTAATTGAAAATAAAAATATTTTTAGCAAAATAAACAGAAAAAAACTTTTATTAGAGTAATATAAATATTTTCTATAATTATCTGGACGTTTTGTCATATGGCTTGGAATGCTTGCTATTCTCCTGAGTTATTGACAAGATGTGGTTAGCGGATTGAGATATCTGCCTTAATAAGCGGTTTTTGCATTTTTGCTCGATTTTTAATAAAATTTATGTGACAATCAATATTAATCTTAAATACACAGCATCTAATATCCGAAAGCTGATATTATGTCATGCTAATATCAGCAGACTGAGAAATTAGAGACTATTAAAGCGAACTGTTTGAGCTGGCATTGAATCACTGCAGTCCGCACTAGCCAGTTATTGACAAACCATACAACTTTATTGCTTTATCAAGCGTTTCAATGACGGTTATTTTTAATATTACTAATAACGGAGACTTACTGCGCCCTTTTTGACCTTGCTACATGTAGACACTCTCTGTGCGCATGACAAAGTACAGGGTTTTGTTTTTAAAAAAACCCACATGATACCATGGTCTAAAAATCAGAAATCATTGCGAGTTCTGCGAGGTAAGGACTGCGAGGTAAGGTCTGCGAGGTAAGGACTGTAAGGTAACGTATGCTGGGTAAGGTCTGTGAGGTAAGGTCTGTGAGGTAATGTCTGCGAGGTAAGGTCTGCGAGGTAAGGTCTGTGAGGTAAGGTCTGTGAGGTAATGTCTGCGAGGTAAGGTCTGCGAGGTAATGTCTGCGAGGTAAGGACTGCGAGGTAAGGTCTGCGAGGTCAGGTCTGCGAGGTAATGTCTGCGAGGTAAGGTCTGCGAGGTAATGTCTGCGAGGTAAGGTCTGCGAGGTCTGTGAGGTAATGTCTGCGAGGTAAGGACTGCGAGGTAAGGTATGTGAGGTAAGGACTGCGAGGTAAGGTATGTGAGGTAAGGTTTTAGGAGCACCTGTTTCTAGATAAAAGTGAAATATTTACTACACGGCAAATATGCCAAACTGTCATTAATTCTCAACCAATCAGCTCTTACAATGTGCAGGGATACTTGCACGATTAATTGAATAGTTCTATGCACATCTAAGAACCTCTCTTTCACCATTTTTCTGTGTCATCGTACGGAGAGATAGAATAAAAAGATATGAATACCTATTTTACGAATTCTGTTTGAATTTCAAACTTCTTCTCATCGCAAAGTGATGTAATTGCTATGTCATAAATATATAATCATTCAAATTGGACCCATTCCAGTTTTCAAGATTTATGGGGCAATATTTATGCCATATTTGGCATGGACGATTGATCTATCTTTTCTCCCTTAGTTGAAGGCCCTGAAGGTCCGCTCTCAGCGAAGCAGGTCCAAATTAATATTTATCTCAATATTTATCTATCCAATCAATAAGATGGATACGTTTTTCCTCTGTATTTATTCAAAGCAGGAGACACTTGCAAATTCGAACTCGAGTTTCAATAGCATTTATAATTTCAGAAGATAGTTCAATCAAACCAATTTTCTAAATGCCGTGGCTCTGAATGTTCTATGAATTGATATTTCCTGTGAATTATACGTTCACAGAAAGAAGTTTCATCCTACTCAATCTAAAATCTTCAACAGCCTGATACAGCAATGAACTCGGTGGTACCGAAGCATGTGCACACGTGCACACGGGCTACGATACTGACTGGGTGATGCAGTCTTTTTGTGATATTGTCCAATTTAAGATGTACTTTAATTAATAATTAAATAATTAATATTCTTCAGCGATGAGACATATAACCATTAATCAGCATTATTCGGAAGTCATTTGTATTTGCTGATATATAACTGATCTGTGAATCATTTTAAACTTTCGACAGTGTTGCTTGTATTCCTTCATCCCTTAGATACCTGCGTTAAAACGAAATGTTGCAAGACACTTTGCTTCAAGCAGCGAGAATTTCAATAAAAAACTAGTCGATCATCAGTAAACATTAGTCCCTATAGTGAGGCATAACGATGAATCGTTGGTAAACAAGCTACATCGCTTTATAACTATAGAATCTATATTTACCAGAATTATCCCACTGGTCCCAGCGGACCAACAACATTCTAGTAGGACTGGTCCCAGCGGACCAACAACATTCTAGAAGGACTGGTCCCAGCGGACCAACAACATTCTAGTAGGACTGGTCCCAGCGGACCACCAAAACAAATTTACCGCGGCCTTTTTTGATATGCATCACTTCGCTGACTTATTATAGGACAGCTTACATGTATCTGTTATAACAAAATTAATTTACAATTTACGATTTAGAAAATATATTCATCATACCGCAGTATCGTTGAAAATAATTTCATCTTCAGACATTTATCTTCTGAGTTTTAAAAGTGCAGCGGATCGCCCGATCGGGCAGTTATGTATTAATCCGCGCCAGCTGACTGCATCCGGATGGGTTTTTTTTCTCTCGGATAAACTCGTAACAAACAGCTGTTGTTACCGACACAGCATTTATTTCCATCAGGTCTCGGTACAAGAGCCATAGATCTACCATTGTTTCCATCGCTCGGTAGCGTGTTCAGAACACAGAAAGACACTTAATGCATAGGTTGAAGCTTGAAGCCATTAGATGCTTGCGTGAGAATGCCGGTTTAATACTGGTAAATAAATCGAACACCATCTAAAGTTATTTCATCTTAAATTCTCAGAAATATGCGCTTCCTCACTACAAAGGAAGTTCTAGTTATAAGAAGTAGTTGATGTATTTCCCTCGGTGTCTGTCCGTGGTCGCGTCGTTTACTATGTCACCGTCTGTGTGTACAGTTGAAACACGACGGAACAGTCTTTGATGACCATTCCTTCATCCTGTCTGATGAATTGCTCTTCATTCTCTTGTTTTCATAAGATAGCTTTATGCAATTAATAACGGGTTTCATGTCAAGAAAACATTGGTCGGCACCGTACTCGGTGATCTGGAACGTAGATTATAGATTATCCAGAAATATACGATGGAGTTCTGAGAAAAAACTCTCTCTCTCTCTCTCTCTTTCTCTCTCTCTCTCTCTCTCATACATGTACATTGAATTATACTCAACTTTCAACCCTTACACGCGTTATATCATAATCATGCAGATGAAAAGTAATGATGATCTTATTAACCTTTTCATACAAACCACCTTATCATTCATCAAAATAAGAATTACATGGGTTTTAAAGAAAAACTAACAATTTTTGATGTAATTTTTTTTTTAATTTAGCCAAATTTTCAGCCAATATTCTGTAACTATTTTACCAATGATTAGTTTTACCCGGAAGCTAGAGGCATTGATTGAGCAGACCATAAGGTATGTATGGAACAATAACCCTCCAAGATTAGTCCACAAGAACTGATACCTCTAAACATGCTAATCTTTAATGAAGCTTCATTGTTGTTTGTGGAATAGACTGTTAACCTATATCTGTGGATGGTTATCCTGCAATGTCTGCCTTCAGGGATTTGTTTCAATTTTCATGAGCGTTGAAATTTCTACGTAAAAAAAATGAAAAGATTGGTTTCTTCGTCGTATGTATTCAGTGTGTGGAGTCGATCGAATGAGAGATGATCCCGCACAATCTTGACCGTACCCATTAGCTAATGATGAATCCCTCACGGGGGATGAATTTACTAAAAACTTAATTAACGGAATGACGAAGACGTGCAAATTAAGCGCTAATAAGGCTGACAATTTCATTCTATTGCGGCATTGATTCGTAACCAACTCCAACTGCGCGCAGATTCACGTGCTCTGAAGCGAACTATATAAACCCTGTATTAACAAGAAATCTATCTTTATATACTTGGCCTTTTCAGGACAGATCACACAGTGAAGGTTCCGTTCGATGAACATATTCAATCATACGTTGGATTTAAGGCATTCGACTCCAAGGGATATTCTATGGTCTGACCTATGATTCACTTCGAACACGATAATATTGTCACGTGATACGTCAGAATGACCTCACCAAATGATGACCTCACCCGTGGCAGGATGCATCAGCAACAAGGGAGGTAATCTTGTGCAACTGACGTCATTCTCTCTGGTTCAAGACTGCAGGACGGAAAAAATCGACAACAACCTAAAACAGGAAATTACAAAGGTTTGTTTTTAAAACCACTAGTAAAGGTATTTAATGTATAATTGAGAAATATTAAAAGCAAATCATCAAATTTTGAGTATGTTTTATGAGAGAATAATATAAATGCTAAATTGAAATGACAAGCTTAACATTGATCATCCAGCTCACAGGTGACCTAAACCACGAAACTGCCCAGTACTGCAACTTGGCCGTTGCCCTTGGCGGAAGTCAAGACACCTTAGACCTGCGCGATGAACTGAAGCACATCCGCCAGAGGGCATTCGAAATAGCGCGCCAAAACAAACAGAAACTGATTCCTGCCTTACGAAAGTAAGACAATGTTACTTAAATAACACTGAAAAAACAAACTATCGATTATTTGACAAATTAAACGTTAATGCTATGAAAACATCTTGCATAAGAATAGGTTTTTTTTTTTACTTTTGCTTGATTTACCAAATATTAAAAAATTTAGATTTTTTGTCGAAACACTTGCATTTATTTGCCCTTTTTGATGTCATGATGATACTTTGAATAATATCACAATGCAATATAGTTTAAACAATGCCTTGTATTTACAATTATGCAATTATGTATGATAGACATAGGTGTCATGAATAATGACGAATCAACAAAAGATTTCGTTTTTATTTTGCAACTTGTTTCATAGCAACTAACGTTATTCAAAGAGTGAAAGGTAATCTCTTATGAATGTTTTTTTGCTATAGTTTACTTACTATCTTATAATTCATATTTCATATAGTCAAGTGTTAATTGGTCAATTTGACGCTAGTGATATCTTGTAGAGGATATCGATTTTTTTGGTTTTGTATTTATCATTCCTATAATTGCGCTCTGATATTTGTATTAGTTCTGTATAATCATCACTGTTTGCGTTAATATCTACAAACGAATGCACGTATGGGTCTATTTGATTTGTTTTGATACGAGTAAATCAAACATTATAAAGAATGTATGTATGGGTTTATTTGTTTGTTTTTATTTTCATTTGTATTATGCAATTTAATCTTACATTATATGACACTTTGATAAGCTACAGGAAAAATGTGTGTATGGGCTTATTGGTTTTGTTTTCATTTGTATTATCTTACATTATATAACACTCTGATAAACTACAGGAAAAATGTGTGTGAAGAAGATGCTAAGCAGCTAGAGCGGCTGTACAATATGTTCTCCTCTTGCCTTGAACTCCTAGAGGTGGAGCTGTTCCAAACCCTCCGACTTCAGAAAATGTTCCCACTACAATCAGGTAATGTTTTCGAGCACCCCCAACGTTTCACTGTGATAAAAAAAAATTACCGAACACATTTTAATTAATTCATAACAAAGAATGCCCCCCCCCCCCCCAATCGGAAAATATAATTGAGGAAACCCTGTGTTTCCCCTCCAATCAAATAATTATTATATTGAACAACTTTTATTGATTCGTAACAGAAAATGCCCTCTGGGGGCCTCTTACCAGGTAATGCTATCAAGTACACACCTCCAATGTTCCTCTTCATTCAAGTAGTTCCAGCCTTTCTAATTAGATGGAAGAATACCCAAACCCTTTGCAATCGGGGAATGCTATCGAACACCCACTTTAGACTCCATAAAAAGCTCCCTCCAACCAAGTAATGCTATCGAGTACTACTTCCTAATATATTACACAAATACTTCTAATTTTCTGATCGGAACTCTCCTGAGTTGTTGCCTATAGGAGAAGATAGTTATATGATGGACTCTGGTAAAACAATGATCGGGTGTCTCCTCTACATGACTGCATCTTGGCAACAACAACGGGTTGATCAGTTGTCCTTGATTTAAAATGTTAACTGAATAATTTTTGTGAAGCAATTTAAAGTGAATTAGATACGATCTCTTTAGCGTTACGCGAAATATCGCCAATGTCCCCGACTTTATGTTTTCTTTCTTTTAGGGCATTACTTTCGTTTCACGACAGTTTGCATTTACTTTCCTATAGGTGTCCACTTTCTGATAAACGTGGGGACATCAGAGCCCTTTCTGGGATGTAAGTCACAGATCAACATATCCGAGGTGTCCTTACAGAAAGAATCGGAGGAAATCAATTTGTTAGAGAGGTACAAAAGGTTCTAGGGTATTAAGAGGGCTGGATGGTTGTGGCCATTCTTAGGTTATATTTATCTCCCCACGAAGAAGAGCTCTATATGAAGATGAGATGTAGCAAAAGATTCAGCTTTCAATGATTAAGGAAGACCTCACGGTTACTTTGTTGACCATGCAGCCTCCTTAACATTCAGTTTATATGCGGTTCTCATCTTGATATATGTAAAAGATTCTCGAGAGGAACTTTCATATTAAAGAATCAATCAAACGTCTTTAAGAGAATGTCCCTCAGTTTGTAGCATAACAACTAAGTCTAGAAAATCATATACATGTACTGCAAATTAAAAGAAATCAATGAATTTAAAAAGGAATAAAATGAAACGAATTTTTCTTTTTGACAAATTTGTAAAGGTCCAATTTTGCTCTAAAGATTAAAAATACTATTTTTTAAACACTTCATAACTTTAATATTTGAAATATTTCTTTTCTTCTTTTGAGTTTTATTCATGGTTTCAATCGATATAAATATTCAACCAAAAATCGACACATGCATGGCAGAATGATTTTATCAACGATATGAAAAAAAACTTTTCTAACAATTGATTTTGTGTGTAAATCAATGTTTTAATTATCCTAATGATGTTTAAAAAAGTTTGTTATATTTCACATTTTGACGTAAGAAAGATTTATATAATAAGAAAATCCTGAAATATTTCAATAAAATTGACTGATGAATGTACTTTTGAAAATATTCAATGTGCAGAAACCAATGAGGAACACAAGTGTCATACATCTAACGACTTGATGTATCGTGACCCTGTTAAAATGTATAAAATAGACCAACACAGTATTTTATTTGTCCTAAATTTTTTTTTTTTTTTGGGGGGGGGGGGGGGTAATATAAATTAAAGACAATTCTTGTATAAAGCAATGATATGCCATCACCATTACGCAGCAATGTTAAGGCGTCCCGATGCTAAAATACTGCTGGAAAACGATATCATTTGAATCATCGCAAAATACTTTGACCGGGAGTATTTCTTAAAATCTATGTTACATTTATTGACACCGATGTTAAACATTATATTTGATGAATTTTTGTGACGTCATATGTACTTTGTAATCACGTTACGAGCGAATCCTAATATTGCGGTAAAATGATCTATTTAAATCGCATCGGCGCAGGTGAATAATGACATTAAATCATACATATCTTTAAGGTAAATCCTTTGTTAAGTAAGATACTTTGAAGTTATTGCTTGGGAAAAAAATAGATATTTCGTTTATGGAAGATATTGTTGAAACATTCCACAAAATCATCAAAATAATGCACATTTTCACTAATCAAAAGCGATTTACAAAAAATTAGGATAAATCCATAAGTTTCCCAAGCACGATTCACATTGGTACTTATATTCTCTACCAATTTTACGTAAAATATTCTAAAATTGTGTTGATCTTTCACCTGCGCCAAGCTGGTTTTACATGCATTAAAATATCTTCATTCAGTTGTTTACACTTAGCAGGGAGAGTCTCCAAACCACTAGTTTATAAATAGTCTTTTACTTAAAACGAAGCTTTAAAACTGCCGATTATTTAATACTGATTTTTAATATTATTAATTCTGTACGTCTAGCATTAACGGCAGCATCTATGTAAAGGAAACATGCGGTATAATACTGGTTTGATTTTAACGTTAAGATACATTCCCTGAGAACTATCGACAGGAATGCAGATTGTTCTGCCACAGGCCCATTTTCTACGTTGAAGTAAAACGCCCAGCTTTTTACATTCTTTATTCAGCCAATATAGCAGGAAATTTACGGTAACAACTGAAATTTAACAACATATAGACATTCTTACTATACCTAATATAATAAGAAAAATTTATCAAACACTGCACTTTCATACACACTTGCCAAAAATCTCGAATGAAGTTTTAAATTAATAATCAGAAAATAATATTACAAATATGTAGGTGTAAGAAAAAAGACATACATCGTTGCGCCTTTGCACCACGGAAATATGGATGAAGAAGCGTCCCTGACGCTGTAGAGGGTCTTCGAAATGGATCTGTGCGTCCCAGACGCGCGGGAAATAATGTCTCCCAGAAACAGCTTACCGGATGTAATTATCACCAAGTAAATTAGGAACCCAAAACTGACCGGCACCGTAAATTCCGGTGACGTTACACTCCCCGCCTGACATTCTATAATGTCACTCTTCTTAATGTGTAAATAAGTGAACTATCTCGGTGATAGGTCTCACATAAGTAATACAAGTTCCGTTTCTAACGGTGCGTAGCTCTACTTTCCGAACATGTCCATCTTTACTTGGGAAGGTACGTTGAACAACTGCCATTGGCCATTCGTATCTAACGGTGTCAGAATCCTTTAAGAGTACTACGTCATCAACTTTGATGTCTTCCTTAGAATAAGTCCACTTCCGCCTGGTTTGAAGACTGTAAAGGTATTCTTGCTGCCATCTTTTCCAGAACTGGTTGGATAATAGTTGTGTGTGTTTCCATGATGATCTGTACATGTCCTTCACATCAACTGCTTGAAATGGTCCATAATCAACTTCAGTCTTTTGTGTCAGCAATACTGAAGGGGAAAGAACTGATGGCTGTGTTGGATCTACCGACACATTCACTAATGGTCGACTATTGATAATAGCACAAACTTCATACATAAATGTATTCAAAACATCATGTGTAAGTGGTTTCTTTGACTCCATGATGATAGCATTAAGAATTTTGCGCGCTGTTCCAATGATCCTTTCCCATATCCCTCCCATATGGGATGCATGTGGTGGGTTAAATATCAAAGTAGAGCCATTTTCCACCATATACTTCTTCAGGGTTGGAGATTCTATGTTGATTGCATTGATGTTAAGTGCATCTGTACTCCCAACAAAATTAGTTCCTCTATCTGAATAAAACTCAGTGACTTTACCGCGCATTGCTACAAAACGCCTGAGGGAATTGATAAAGGCACTGGATGTCATCTCGTCAACCAGCTCTATGTGTACTGCTCTGCTGTTTGTAACTTTGATGTAGGTAACAGCAGATATAGCTTTTTCAGATGCATCAGCAAAGGTGTGGAGCTCGATCTTTTCAGCATTCTTCATAGATACTGCAACATACTGCCTAGGTATCTTCACATCGCATTGGTGATGAAGAGAGCTTCGCCATGACCGCCAACGCAGGATTATGTCTCATGGAAGAGGATCATCCCATCCGAGTTGTAACTGTGTAATGTCACGAAAAATAAATTTTCCAGCCAAAATGACAGGTGACAGGAATCCTATAGGACCGTACAGGCTATGTAAACAAGATAGCACACCACGCTTTGTTTCTGGTACATCTTTGAGATCTGTTGAGAAGATAAAAGCATCTAGTGATAAATTCCAGATTAAGCCCAAACTACTCTGTGCAGGAGTTGTATGTAGATCTAAATGTACATCGCTTAAATCCTTTGCTCTATCCTCTGGTGGTAAAGCATCCATAACAATTTGGCTGTTGGAGGCAAATTTGTGAAATCTAATTTTACCTCTATCTCTTAGAATTTCCTGTGTTCTTAACAACATATCTAAAGCTTCATTGTCTGTATCGTATGACGACAGTCCATCATCAACATAGAAGTTTCTTGTAACATAATATTTCACATCACTATCACAAGGTTCTTCTACACATTTGTGGAGACAATGTGTGGCGACAGCCGGTGACGGTGAATTCCCGAATAGATGTACACACATTCTGTAGTCTTGAAGAGACTTGGTAGGATCATTGTCTCTAAACCATATGAAACGAACGAAATTTCTGTGTTCTTCATCAATGTGAAACATATGAAACATCTGTTCTATATCTCCAGTGATGGCGACACGCTCCTTACGAAAACGCAAAAGTACGCCGAGTAGATTGTTAGTAAGATCCGGTCCTTGAAGTAAGGAAGAGTTCAATGAATGTCCTTGATAAATGGCTGAAGAGTCAAAAACCATACGGATCTTGTTGGGCTTTTTTGGATGGAATACTGGAAATATGGGAAGATACCAACATTCTTCTCCCTCTTGGACCTCTGGAGCTTCCTCTGCAAATCCATTATCAAACACATTTTCCATAAACTTTATGGCTAAGTTCATTTTCACAGGATCCCGCTTTAAAGTTTTCAGCAGTGAATAAGTCCTTTTCAACGCTTGTTCTCTGTTGTTAGGTAGTCTATTTCTATTTAACTTGAATGGTAACGGAGCTGACCAATGTCCTTTCTCATCTTTATGACACTTTTCCTTCATGATTTCTAAGAATTCTCTGTCCTCGATTGACATTCCTGGAATGTTATCGTCTTTGGTGCCTCCAAAGATCTGAGAAAGCTAAATTCCATTCTCACACGAACACTGAATGTCTGTATCATCTTGATATGTTGAGATTCTCAGATTTGATGAACATGGGTAAAATGAGTTCCTCGTCCAGACGGTAAAATCTGAGTCTTGTTCACAACCACATGTTGTGGTCTGTGTACTCTACCTAGGCAACATTCTCCTATAACGGCCCAGCCTAAGGGAAGTCGCTGTGCGAAAGGTAGGTTTGGTTTATCAATCTTTTGTTCCAGCACATGATGAGCACTGGGAACATCCCGTCCAATAAGAATCACTTCTGCTTTATAGTCTATTGGTGGGATCTCAGACTCCAAGTCTGATAAATGTATGTATGGTTTAACTACAGCTGGGGTTGGAATCTCCTCGTATGAAACAGGGATGTCATCACATTCAATAATTGATGGCAAGTATATTTGTTCGCCATTCTGTATTGAAGATACAACGAAATCAAAAGCTTGTCTCCCGGAGACCATGGCCGAACCACTGCATGATGACAATGTATATTAAATTTCTTGTCCCTTGATTCCAAACTTGTCAAAGAATGATGACTTCGCGAGTGTCTTGCTGCTTTGGTCGTCAAGAATCACATATGCTCTTTTCTTTAAATCTTCACGGCCAACTGGAAAAATGTTCACTAAAATAATCTTTGCACAAGATTTGCCACTGAATGCGGGTGAACAGACTTGAGTACAGTTAGTTGTAAAAGATGATATACTGTTCTCCCCGCCATGCGAATTTTCCTTATCCTCCCCGCCCTGGGAACTGTTAACATGTAAGGCACCACAATGTCTATCACTTTGACACATATCACACCTTAATTTCACATTACAGTCTCTTGCTAAGTGTTCTTTGGAATCACAACATCTAAAGCAAATTCCATTTTCCTTGAGAAGCTTTTTCCTTGAACCGATAGGAAGGGTACGAAACTTACGACAGCCTTCTGTCTTAACAGGACACGAGACTTTGACATTTCACTGACAGAACTTCTACTCTGTGATTGGGATCCTTCGGAACCACTTGCTCGTGATATGGTGTCTGCTGCGTCCAGAAGGGCATCCTCAATTCGGTTCATGAGCTGATCTATGATGTCAGAACGTTTACAAAATCTTGGTTCTTGAATAGAAAATTCTTCATTACTTTCTCTTGTGTTTGTTCTTTTAAGAAATGAAAGAAAGTCATTTGCACAATCAAAGTAAGTACGTTTAAATTTCTAAAGCTCTGCTTTAATCTTGCGTAAGTCTTTAAAATTCTTCTGGTCTATATTTTCATCTATATCAACTAAGATTTCTTCAATCATTGACCATGCCTTTTGTTCTTGAGAACTATATTTCTTAAGAAATGTCAAAAACTGTTCCATGCCTTTCTTTGTCTGTGTTTTCAGTCGTTTTCCCTCACCTTCCTCTGAAAGAACTGTCTCCTCTTCACTTTCCTCCACGTCAACTATGGGTATGGGTTTTCCACCAGATGCCATACTGATAATACTGTAGTGATTTTCGCATGAAATTATGCCAGGAAATTTTACAAATATATACACATGCTAAAAATGGCATTAGACATGTTAGATGAGAAAAAATGCACAATTAACTTTCAAATTCACATGCACACCACAAAATAGGTGAAAATTATTAATGCTTCCTTTCAAAGTACTGATGCATAGAACAGAGTTATCTGGTATTGAGAAAATATTCAACACCAATTGACCAAAAAAAATATTTGACATAGCATATGATCATGATCAATCTATAATAACTGTACTATTGTTCATTTCAAATAATGTCAACATATTATTTAATATAAAGTTACCGATATGTCACTAGTGTTTGCACATATACACACAATGTCCAGGAACACCATGTACCACAAATACCACGGAAAAAATGAAAGTTGAATCAGGGGTACTAAGGCCAAAAAAATTTTCTTCAAGCCCTGGGCGCCGCCATATTGGCAGCCAGTTTGTTTTCAAAAAGTTAGTTCGATCATTGATTGACTGGTATTTATCGATGTTTATTGTCCCTAAACTCGATTAAAATTTTCCAGTGTTTCAATAAAAGGTAATCTGAATACAAAGAAATAAAAAATGACACCAGATAAGTTTCAATAGTGCTTCCATCAGGAAACACGACTAGTTCTATGTATGTCTCATCAAATTATCAGATGGAAAATAAAAACATTAACATCAAGGAACTTATCTTTTAGATACTGAATAAAGTATTTAGTTTTATTACCGCGGCATTTATATGAATTAAATTGATAAACAACGAAAGAAGAAGTTAAAAAAGTTCGGAATCACGTAACTCTTCGGCTATTTCCAAAGACAAAACGTGTACGTTTTACGTCTGAAACATGACGTCATAATGTAGACTGAGCACGCGACGTTTAGTTAAACTTTGGCTAATGATTTGAGTAGGCAACAAGGCGGATCCTACTGTGTGCGTTTCAAATAAATTTTGCTCTATAAAAATCAAACTGCATTGTGTTAAATCTGCGCTCGGTCCAACGGTCACACCGTTTACATATTAATCAGAAAATAATATTACAAATATGTAGGTGTAAGAAAAAAGACATACAACGTTGCGCCTTTGCACCACGGAAATATGGATGAAGAAGCGTCCCTGACGCTGTAGAGGGTCTTGGAAATGGATCTGTGCGTCCCAGACGCGCGGGAAATAATGTCTCCCAGAAACAGCTTACCGGATGTAATTATCAAGTAAATTAGGAACCCAAAACTGACCGGCACCGTAAATTCCGGTGACGTTACACAGATCGTGACGTCAAAGTTAACTATGACGTCAAATCGTATGAAGTACAGACAAGTGTATCGCTGTAAAATTCATCGGGAAGCCTAAAACATGCCCGCGTAGAAAATATTTGCAAGACATTGTTTGTTTTAAGGATATCCACAAAATGAAACTGTCTAAGTCATCTGAATGTTAGGTTATTTTTTGTTTAAGACAAATGAGCGGTATTTATTTGACTTTCTTTGTCTTTCTGTTTCACAATCTGACCTATCACAATGCTATGAAAAATGATAGATTTTGTTCACAGGAATTGTATATTGTGTGATGTTAGCTATTTTTTTTTCTAAGGGAGTGTTAACTGGGATGAAGCTATATCATCTTCTAATAAGAAAGTATATATAGGGAGTAGATATGTGTTAAACTTTGTTATTGTAAATTATAGCAAAGGTTAATGTTATCTCGTTTTTAAAAAGAAGTGGCTATGTTATTTTGTTTTAAATAAGTATATCAATTTATAAGTAAATAAAAATATAAGTAAATAAATATATGGGGTTTGACTATGTTGTTTTGTTCTAAAGAAGTGTATATTGGGTGCAGATATGTCTTTGTTGTTGTAAATAGGCATTGGGTGTGGCAATGTTAAATTGTTTAACATGGTGGATGGCTATGTTGTTTTGTTCTGAGAGGGGTATATGATGTGTGGCGATGGTATATTGTTCTATAGAGGTATATAACATGATTCTTTAAAATGGTATTTTGTTTTATGACATTCCACGTACGTTACTGTGGTATATTGCCCTAGCGATGGAAGCACAAGAAATGTTGCTATGGTATTTTTTGCAGGGATATCGCTGATGTTCATGACCTCCTCTTCACAATAAATCAGAAAATTGCCGTCCAGCCCTGGGCGGCCGCCACGTACAACGAAACTTCTCAGCAAGACGAAGGTAAGCTTTCGGTTAACTCTATTCATACATGTAATAGGTACGTGCACTTTATTTTACATTACGTGTGAGACATAAGACATAAGACATATGATGTATCGCCGACTCACCCGTCAACAAAGTAGCTGAACGGGGGTTACTTATAACAATTAAAGTATTTGATTATTTTCTATATATTTTTTTTGGGGGGGGGGGTGATCTAGCTAGTTATAAGGATTGTAAAACAACGAGTAACACTGTGAAATGATTAATTGCTTTAAGTTTTATTCATTTGAGACTATTAACAACAATTATTATTGCACATTAATACTGAAGGATGTGATGGATTTGCTTTGGAAAGTTAGAGTGGTCTACCTTTGGTTGAAGAACATTTGCAATTTCTGCAATACAAATTGATCGTTGTAAATTGTAACCAATATGTAATATGTGTATTACAAAAAGTCATATACAGAAGATAAAATATTCTTTGTGATCATTATTTCCATGTAACAGAAGTAAGACAAAAGACGACTTTATATGACGAGTCATTGTTCCTGGTTTAAATGCATCATATGTTCACAATGAACCATATGTAGATTGACTCAAAATGTACTTAGTAAGAAATATAATCAATTTTATTAAAGTTGAAATTAAAAAAAAATTACAAATGTATATATATATAGCGCCCAAAAAACAAATCCTGTACAAAATCCTGATATTTTTTTTTCAAAGGGTAAACAATTGTAAACCGTAAAGAGGGTTCGTTAGAAGTAATGCATACAGTGGACTATTTTTATACATGACCATTGCATAATTTATATTAATTTCCTGGAACGTGTATATTTAGATTGCAAGTCCGAATCGTCAACCAGTGGGTCGACAGCATCATCGATTGACATCACAATGGTAAATATCGATCAATAATGATTCATCGATTGACATCAAAATGGTAAATATCGATCAATATTGATTATCTATTGACATCACAATGGTAAATATCGATCAATAATGATTCATCGATTGACATCAACATGGTAAATATCGATCAATATTGATTCATCGATTGACATCAAAATGGTAAATATCGATCAATATTGATTTATCTATTGACATCACAATGGTAAATATCGATCAATAATGATTCATCGATTGACATCAAAATGGTAAATATCGATCAATATTGATTCACCGATTAACATCAAAAGGGTAAATATCGATCAATATTGATTCAACTGTCCCATTGATTGATAGGTGAAATGATTGAATTAGTTAATGAATGTATTTTGTCCTTACATAGTTTTTTTATGCATGTGCTAAATCCCATACTTAAAATATGTTAATTGACATTATTGACGCGGTTTTATTTTTTTTGAAGTGTGTCGCTATTAAACGTACTGAAAACTATAATTATGCTTATCAAAACATTTTCAGTAATTATGCTTTTTTAGGTGGAACCTAACAACAAGAGGAAACGCTGGCTGTGTGTCGTCATCATGACCTTTGTTGCGGTCCTGTTATCAGCCGCCATTATTGGAGTCTGTTTAGGACTGTTGAAATAAACTTGACTATTTGTTACAAATGTTTTATCATAGACCCCATATACCAAAGTAACACGGTGCAATTATGTATGCCATGATTATCTATTTTCGTATTTAGATGTGAACTTAATGAAAACCCCATAACTCTGTCAAAATGAAAGATATATCTTTATTATAATTTGTATTTCCAGTTTAGAAGGGTTTTGAAAAAGAAAAGAAAATTGTACAAATTTAATCTGGATATTTTTTTCTGAGATAGGTATCAAACAAATTGAAGTATGGTTTCTGTATAAAATATATGTATAAAGATATAGTGAAAATACTATTTGATTTGAAATTAATTTTTATTGAACATTGCTTAATTAAAGGTTATAATATTTATTTTCTATAATATTGGGGTTTTTCTTAAAGTTTAAATTAAAGATAACATGTATGTATGTTAAACCTGGTAAGTAATTGAAAAGAAATACATGCTCTTTGATTAATGTATATTAATACTGTGATTTTGTTAGAATTAGAATATATGGTTGTAGTTTAAAATTAATTATTAAAAAAACCACATTAAATATGTTTACAAGAAGTATTTGTTTGTTGTAATTCATGTGCAAGTTAGTTAGAAAAATGATGATGAGAACGATTTATTCAATATAATAAATATAGAAGTATAAGTGACATGTAAACAATAATATTGAGAGCGTACATGTATGTGTACTGTTGATATGATGAAAGCTGGTGATAATACAGAGGCGTAAAAGAGTCGGATAAAAATGTCTATTTTTCATTAGGTAAATGCAGACATTTTCCATTTGGCCCTTCATACCCGTAATTTATAAAGGATAAAAAGGGAGAGAAAAAAACACTATTTACATGCCCGTGTTGTTTCCACGGCTCATGTTGACTTCCTCTAAAACTGAACGGAAACAAGATAACTGGCCCGTGGATTCACAACCAACTAACCCTGATCACAGGCATTTCAAATATTTATTTTTATTAGTAGATGATATTCTTGTACTTAAATATTTAATTAGATAAAATTTAGAAATCAGTTGTCTGCTTCCAATATTTATAAATCCTGTAAATATTAGCGATTCATTTTGTGTACTATTCTGAACGATAATTTTTAAAGCAATATACAAATCATCTAATGATGATATCAATAAAACAATAGATCGCTTTATCTGTAGTCAAGGATGTATAGGGATAGAGCAGTATTATGGTGCAATCATTGTTGAAGATTACACAACTAACTGATGGGGTTTAGAGTTTCCCCGTAACCAAATATACCCGTACGAATTAACAAAGAAATCATTTCATTCTTTAAATAGTTTACTTTGTGAGCGCTAGCAACTACGTTAGTCCTTTTCACTTGAATACGCATGCTCAACTCCATTGTAGGGGTTTCTAGGAATACTGTACTACTGTAGATAAACTGTACCATTTGAATTTCGTTTTATGATCTTCACATGAAGTTTTGTGTTTTATTGTAAATGTAAAAAATAACTGTAGCTTAGGTCTTGTAATGCAAAGTTATCTTAAATATAATAATAATTAACTAACTAGCTTTTTCTTCAAATTTCTTCAAGCTCGGAAAACAACCTCCGACATGTTTTCCGAGCTTGGCGGAAAGACCCGAGAAGATACGATTGCTGCAGGGCAGTACCAATGGTTCTTCGAAATTGAAATTACAGTAGATAAATAATGATAAAGGCACAGTCAATGAACTATGCCTTTGCCGATGTGAAGCCCACTCTAGATTCACAATTCTAAATTGAGACCTCACTCCAGCACAATTCCAGTACACCACTGTGCCTTCCTATTGTAATTAATCGATTCAGAAATTTAAACCAATGTTTTGTGTTTTATGATGGCTACAGCGCTAACTCACCAATCTTTTTAAAAGATAAGCCTGATGTAAAACAATATCTTGATCTCAATAGGAGATTCTTGGGCCTTTCCAGCAGGCTCGGAAAAACAAATACCTAGGCGTTCATGACGACCCCCTTTTTATGAAATTTGATATAAATTCAAAACATTTAACGATCTGTTGATCTGTGAGTTAGACTTCATAAAGTCAATCATATACCCTAAAATAGGACACAGAAGCGACACACAAGACTGTCTAGCCGATACAGAACGGAAACCGACTCCATTATAACATCCGGAAATGTTAATACATTTGAAGTGTTTTTTCAAGCCTGCCGAAAAGGCCCAAGAAGTTTTGATTGATATAAATCTTTAAAATAATATAACCATTTTAACATGACCTTGGACTCTCGGCAGGAGATAATCTTACGTCAAAATAAGATAAAAATGACGCCGGTTTCCAGCGAAAGACATGTACATGTATGCACCGATTGCGCAGTCTTAGTTCAGAGTGTTGATCTGAATGAGCCAAAGCTGAGTGGCCAGCTTTGAAATAAACATGCCTACGTCACATTGCTGTTTGACACAACTACACGAAGTCCAACCTCTTGAAAAAATGGTTCCAATTTTTATCATCATTTTTTAACCTAATTTACATTATATGATGCATGTTTTGTCGTTTGGTTAACGAGGTCAAAACTGCACGTAAGGTGAGCAAACGATAGATTCGTTTTAAAATTGAATATCAAATCCGTAGTAAAATAATATAAATGATATATTATATTATACCTCTTATACATTGGCGTCGGAAACTTGGGGGTGGGGGTGGGGGGGGGGGTGGGGGTGGGTCTAATGCTTGTGAAGATTTCTGACAAGTCTACCCCCCCCCCCCCCCCATTTAAAATCTGCTTCCAACGCCACTGTCCTACATTTTAATATAATAATATGTAATAAATAATAATTTTTTCACACACATTTTTCTTTGTGAATTCAATTTATTCAGTCGAAACAATCAATTTACAAATACAAGAAAGGACACAGGACTGCAGTGCGTACAATCACGGTACCAACATCTCTCATTGCTACATTATCTGTTAGGACTAAAAAGAGCATAACAATCATTGTAATAAATGAACAAAATGCACAAAACCAATTTATATCAAACGCAACCTTTTTGCTATTTAACATCAAAACTTTTTTGTAGATTTTTGGCAGTGAGAATTTCTCGAAAAATATAGATAACCAAAACCTTATCAAGAACATGGAATGTGCAATTGAAATTGATTTATGATTCATTTGAACAATAAAATGCTTTCTTTGGTGATTCATTCGGGATATGAAGGTAGCGACGTTGCAGAAAAAAATACGTTATCCGCGTTAGCGGGTTATGTAAATTCTTCTGAAAAGATCGCTACCTTCAAAACTCGCATGAATAATCAAAGAAAGCATTTTATTGTTTATATTAACATCTTTGTTTAACTAATTAATAAATTGATTATGAAAAGTTAGTAAAATTCACTAAATTACTGTTAAAGGGACTTGGACACGATTTGCGATCAAAAATTTAATTTTTATTTTACTTTCTTTTGGTTAATTAATAAATTGGTTATGAAAAGTAACGAAAATTCACTAAATTACTGTTGATGTACATAAGTACGTTAGCTAAAAGAAACAGCCAAATCGTCTCCTGTGAGACTTTGAGTTTGACATCATCAGGATTAAATCGTGCAGTTCGTGAATTCTCCTAAGTCGATGTAGGTTTCGACCAATCGATAAAGAGGGCGTGTCAATTTTTTGTCCTGTCGGTCTCTTGTTAGTTTCAGCCGCCGTAGATTTCGACCAATCGATAAACGGGGCGTGTAGATTTCAGTATGGCTGTTCCTTTAGAGCTATGCATTCATTATATGTTTCCGTTAGAAATAGAGGAAATAATACTTGGTAGATGTAAATACAACGCAGTGATAGCAACGGCAGCCATTTATTCATATAATAAGTGGTGGTCTTTACGTGGCGTGTCAACAGTACTAAGTAAGAGCGTACACGTGTACTGTTGATTTGTTCGCCAAAAAATGAAGAAAGTTGGTAATATTTTCAGAGACGTAGAAGAGTCAGATCAAAATATTTATTTGTCAGACGAAATATGTATTTGTTCAGAAACATTAGATATTTGTCCAAACGAATCATATACATGTATTTGATTGATTATAAATTGGACTAGAAAACTGTGTTTTGACGAATTCTATATTTTTGTCGGATAATTAACAAAAAAGATGTATTTTTCATCAGGCAATTTATAGTCTCAGTAGATAAAAAAAAAAAATAACTATGTGATCCAAATAAGAGCATCTACATGTCATGTTCGTAGCTCGTGTTGAATGACTTCCTCTAAAACTCAATGGAGACAGGATAACTGGCGTGCAGATTCGCAATGTTTCCCCTAAACTTTACAGAAACAAGATACATGTATTGCAGGCATATGATGGTTAAAATATTTACCCCTAGTAGTGGTAATACCACTGTACAATAGAAATAACAAGATTTGTCACGGTCCCGTTTTGAATATCGTTTGAATCCAGAGCTAGGTATTCATTACTATCGAATATCAAACGATTATTTAAACTTTGAAGCAAAAAAATCATCGAATTATCATTGCACAGAAATTTATAATTAGTTAAAAATCTGAAACTGATACTTAATATAACGAAAACCCATGTATAAGTAGCTGTAAGCAATGTCATAGATTTTATATTAGGCAATTCATTAAGTAACTACCACGGTTCATAACTCCTACAGTGATATTTTTTCGCTTTAAGTCGCAGTTTTCACCAACAAATTTTCTGACAAAAGTAAATATACATCGACTCCATTGCAACAAGTAGAGGTATTTGAGCATAAAATTTTCAAATTTTCAGCTAGAATAGATAATTTCGGGAGTTTAAAAGCTTCAACACAATTTGAATTTAATTTGTAACGTTACAGGAGACAAACAGTGTTCATAATTCTTTGTTTGATAAAAAAAAAACTAAAAAAACTAAAGAAATTAACAAAAACTTGAGTCTTGTTTTATGATATGATATACTACCAGAATTTGTAAACAATTCCTGGCAATTTTCTCGGAAGAACATTCTGAGCTTTGTGTCTCAATCGTAAATTTTTGAGACACAAATTTGTTCAAGGATTAGAAATACCCGAGATAGTTCTACTCCACATTAAAAACTGCAAATTAAAAAGTCATTTTTTAGCTTAGATCGTGTCTTTGTGTCCTTTAGAAATTTTGCAATAAATTTATGAATGAAATGGAAAAAAAATTACTTATTTAGGAACTATAAATTTTTTAGCATCTTACTGCTAATATTGAAAATAAAGAAACCAAACCTAAAATATACCATGCAATAAAGCAAAACTTATAAAATCTGAAGGATAATGAAGCAGCACTAAAGCAAAACATTTAAAGCAGCAATGTTCAATCTACTTTAAGTGTGGGGTGTTGATCAAAGCACCCTCTCACCAAAAACGACGCAATGGCGTGTTGTGTATGGCGTACGTGTCATGTAACTTTGTTACATGTATAATAGCGCAACGGCATGTTGTTTGTAGTTAACAGCGCAACGGCATGTTGTGTAGCTCTATTATACAGCGCGATGGCGTGTTTGTGACAGCAAGACGGCGTAATAGTTTAAAAATTTAAAAACAAAGCTTCTGATTGAATGAAAATAATTTGAACCAAGAAAGAATTCAGTCCTATTACATGGTAAGCGTAAAAAAGTAGTTAACGATTGTTTGTTCTATGATGACCTTCGTAAAAACGGTGATTAAAAAGACAGAAATACTACATGTATCCCACATTTAATGCGTCAAAGGAAATGTAGAAACATCCTCCTACAACCGACAAAAACAAAAGTGGAAACGTGGTTGTATCTAAGCATCTTTTTGTTCAAAAATAATCCCCATAAAGCAATCCCCTTGTCAAATGTATAATAGCACATTTGTAAAGAACACCAAATCTATACTACTATATTAAAATAATAGACTCGATTTTTTTTTAGCTTTAATACCGAGAAATCGGAAGAATACTGTCTTTTTTTATATATATTTTAAACATCACTAGTACTTGAAGATTACCAATTTGTTTTTCTTTTTTCTCAATCAAGCTTCGCTAATTAATAACCAACGAAAATTCCTTTTAAAAATACGGAAATCATCTGGATTTTTTGGATTTTACAGTCCTGCACATGCGCATTACATTCAAAATCACGGGAGTCTTTTAGTTTATGTTTCTTCAATATCACATTTGCATGGATAAACTCAGAAACGATAATACAAATGCCTGTAAATTTTCATTGAAAATTTGTCTTGCATTCTTTTCATAAAAGGAATACGGGAGTGCATCTAACTGAGTGCATTTAATATGAAATATCCCGAGAGTCAAGAATGTAAACATGGTATGTAAATTCGAAACCAGTAAAAACGTTGGTTAAAAGTGTAGAATTCTTCATTAATATGAATTGAATTTTTAGATGAAAGGTATTTTACAGCCTCAAAATGGTTTGTTATGAATATTTTGACTGTTTATTTACTATGCAGCCTAATTAATTAATCGTTTCGGAGCGATTCTGCAATTTTTGCAACATTACGGGTATATGGGATGCATTTTAACTGTGGTTAAGGCCTGTCCCGATACACAGTTAGATTATTCTAAGTGTAGTGAAATTAATACCATCATTGTAGTCTTAAAGCTTGGTTATGTAAATGACAACATTACGGTGTGTTGATGTATCTATTTCGTAAATGTCCGATATCATATGCAACGTCAACCCGTGCACGCACGGGTCGAAGTCTAGTTATAATCATGCAAATAACAGTATTAGTGTTTAAACTACTAAACATTTTATTCTTTCTCGTTTCTCGTTTATGGTTCTCGTTTCTGTCACTTTTTGACCATTTTAACACACCTTCCTATACTTTGAACGCTGTACAACTTACGTCGATATTAGGTAAAAGGTCTAACAAATTTTTTTTGTTTATATGGCATCCTTTTTCAGGAAAAATTGACAAGAACAAATACAAATTATAATGGTTTAACATGACATTTTTTTGCAATCGAAGAATCTCGGAAAATCTTAATTTTGCAATTTATCAATATCAAACAGGTGCATGTCGTTCGTAAACCATTTTTTCGCAGATAAACTTAATGCGCGTTCTTGGAACCAAGAAAGTAGTGATATAAGCGAAAAATCTTCGGATTTTTTAAAACATTTTATTAGTTCGATTTCGTTTAAATATTGTGGTGTTTCTTAACGATATTTATATTTTATATCATAATTAAGTAATAAAAAGAGACTATTGATGTTAAATGGAAAGCAATCTTATACTAATACTAATCTTAACGCAAACCAATCTTAAACTAATGCTTATTCTAACTCAAGAATTGTAGCTAAATGAAAAAAAATTCTTAAACTAATTCTTATTTTAACGCAAACCAATCTTAAACTAATGCTTATTTTAACTCAAGATTAAAGCTAAATGGAAAAAAAAAATATTATACTAATACCAATTTTTAAACTAATGCTTATTTTAACTCAAGAATTGTAGCTAACTGGGAAAAAAATCTTAAACTAATACTTATTTAACGCAAACCAATCTTAAACTAATGCTTATTTTAAATCAAGAATTAAAACAAAATGAAAAAAAAATCTTAATTTTAACGCAAACCAATCTTACACTAATGCGTATTTTAGCTCAAGAATTGTAGCTAAATGGAAAAAAATGTTATACTAATACTTATTTAAACGTAACCAATCTTATACTAATGCTAATTTTAACTCAAGAAT
The DNA here is from genome assembly GCF_025612915.1 of Magallana angulata. Taxonomy (NCBI): domain Eukaryota; kingdom Metazoa; phylum Mollusca; class Bivalvia; order Ostreida; family Ostreidae; genus Magallana; species Magallana angulata. The sequence goes on from NC_069113.1 coordinate 53,771,564, forward strand.
TGTAGCTAAATGAAAAAAAAATATTATACTAATACTAATTTTAACGCAAAACAATCTTACACTAAGGCTTATTTTAACGCAGACCACTGAATTTTGTTACAATGGTCACGATCATAGGTTAAATACTGAAAATTTTATCAACAAAAATTCACCAATGTTAACAAAATTACTAACATCGAACTTTCATGCAGTTTGTCATTCCCCTTAGAGTTGCATTTTAGCTAAAACTCTCGGACAACAGGAGAAATAAATCAACGCTATTGTAAAGAGTGAAGGAAAATACCTTTGAATGAATAATGGCTAAACGGGATTTTTTACAAAGTATGATTTTCCCCGATAACGCTGACAGCTATTAACAATAGCCACAAGAAATTACAATCGATTTTCTTTTATCTAACTTAAAAACCCAAACTTAAAATATTCCCCGCAACAAAGCAAAACCAAAAAAAAAATAGTAAGAAAAAAAAAAATTGGAGCAAATTGAATAGCACTGATACTAATCATTTTAAGTAGCAATATTCCATTCCGAAAAAGTGTGGAGTGCTAAACAAAACACCCTTACGTCCATAAAATCTTTACCATTGTGTCCATATAAGACTAATACAAAAGCCCAATTACAAGTCTCGTCCCACGTTAGTCTGTCGCGTAAACGATACTTCGCAAACCATGCTATATCACTCTATTGCAACTTGACAGAAAGCACCTTTATGCTAAATCAAACTTCCCACAACACGCCGTCCGCACTTGTTAATAAGGGACAGCATAATGTCGTGTTGTGTGACAGCGAGAGAGGGTGGAAGTTAAAAAAAATTGCATGGTTTAATTATCCCATTCCTTAACAGCCATTGCGCTGAACGTCAAAGTGCGATTTAACATTTAATATACCGTTCATAGTAGAGGTGAAACGCTCTTGTACCTCAACAGATTTTTACTTCAACAATAAAGTTTAAAATCCTAACAACTAGGCAAACGCCAAATTCAGTAGCATTAAAAAACCAACTAAATGAACAGCAAAGATATTAAAGAAATACTATAACTTAAATGGCTACTAAATATTTAGATTCTCTTTTCCATCACTTTTTGACGATTTTAAACAAGACTTTACTTACATGTACATGCGAGTGCTATGCAACTGACATCGATACCAAGGGAAAAAGTCCAATAATCTTTTGTTGATTTGTCATCTCTTTTCTCCGGAAAAATTGACAAGAACGAATGCAAATTTCTTATGGAGAATTATAATGGTATCTCCTGACATTTTTTTCCCAAACGAAAAATCTCGAAACACTTTATTCGAACAGTTAAACAGAACCAAAGAGGTACAGAGTATATTACCCTAATGAGATAAAATATTAAACTAATACTTATTTTAACGCTAACAAATGAAAAGATCGTAGGCTGATCTGTGAATATTTTATAAACTAAACTAATGCTAAGGACATTTCTAACACCGAACTTTCATGCAGTTTGTCATTCCCCTAAGGGTCGGATTTCTAGCTAAGAGTTCTCTGACAACTAGAGAAATAAACCAAACCAACGCTATTGTAAAGAATAAAATATATACATGTACCTCAAAATAAATGGCTTAGTAAGATCTTTGATTGGCCATTATGTTTCCCTGCAGACTAGTTGTAAATAAATGGCAGTAAAGAAAGACAACTACAATGTGTTACGGAAGATATAACCGAAGTATAATGACTACAGGATATTTAATTCTTAGTATCTAACTAAAAAGCCAAACTTAAAATATTACATACCATATAGCAAAAAAAATTAAATGAATAAATGAAAAATAAAAGAAAGGATCAAAATTTGAAGCAAAATGAAGCAGCAATGATACTAACTATTTAAGTAGCAATATTCAATACCGTAGAAGTATGGAGTACTGAACAAAACACCATTTCACCCGTAAACTTTCTTTTTCTAAGTTGTCCAGATGAGGATATTGCAAAAGCCCAACAGCCCGTTCAGAAAACAGGTCCTGTCATCAAACACTCTGTCGCGCTAACGAAAGTTCGCACAACACGCCATCGCGCTATTGAAACTTTACGGAAAGAATCAAACATCATACAATAGCATAACCTATCACAAAACTCCTTTGCGTGTTAACGCTTGCGCCAACGCCGCGTAATAAATAACGACGATGCATCGTGTGAATTTCGTAAGTGCGTTATGTTAAAAGTTCTCATATAAAGTTGTAATAGCAGAATGTCGTGTTGTGTGACAGTTAAACAGAGTGGGGGTTTAAAAGTGTAACAAAAAAAATAATTACAAGGTATTATTGTCTACTCCTGTACGGTAAATGAGCTTAACGCCTAACTACGATTCAACGAGACATTTTGTATCGGACATTATATAAATTTGAAACGGCGGACCTGTTGAACAGAGTAAAATGCTTTTCTTTCTTTTATTACCAATATTTTGGTTACCTTTTTTTTTTGATGTGAAAAACGCTCTTGTGACTCGTTTTATAGTCTCTTTACTTTTACATATTTAAATGTTGCAATGACAAGTTTTGCGCACCTAAGAGAAATAAAGGAACATCCTACAAACTTTGCATTCGACAAAAAAATTCACCTGGTTGAACTTAGTCAAGTTTTTACTTAAAATCCCCCAAAAACAATGCAAACGCGTAGTCAAAATTTGTAGCACAAATAATGATAAAAAAACTATAATTTTATGAATACTATACTCTGTGTATGATTCTCGTTTCCGTAACTTTTCGACGATTTTCAACAATAATTCACATTTAAACTGTAAGTTTAGTGGATTGACAAAAACAAGAGCAGTTTTCATACTGAGATTTGTAATTGTAAAGCCTTCCATTTCTTATCCATTCGAACCACGTCCATTTTACAAAATTTTGGGCTGTGTTAAAAACATAACCATATCGGTTACGTTTTATAGCATGCGAAAGTAAAATCTATGTAGGCCTTACATTTTTAATTTAAGTCTCCATTTTCGCTAGACAATAAAAAGGGGCATTTTAAACTACAATCTTTGGAGATTTAGTGAAAAATTATCATTTAAAATCCTGAGGTATTTTAAAATATTATCTTATAGTTTAGCAAAACGTTATGAAGTAAACAGAGTATATTTTAGCCTAATGAAATGAACATTTTACTTATAATACGCAAACAAATTAATAAATGTATGTAAATAAGGTCAACGGTTTATGTGTGGACATTTAGCCCTGAGGAATTAATAATTTAAACGAAATTTAAGCCCTCAAATTGTCGCTCGTATATTCATAAGATTTGCTTTTTTCGCTAAAAAAAAATACCATTAGAAGTGTTCGCCAACTCTTTTGGAAAAAGATTTCTAAATTAAGAACTACATTGGATAAACACTTGCAACTGTTATTTAAGAACGCTGACAAATAAAAACTTAATAACTGTAACCTAAACCATATATTGTCTTAAGGAGTGATCAATGTCATCACTATTAATTTTCTAGCATCGAACTGAAGAAAATGACGAATTAAAGTTTACGAATGCCATGCAAAAAGCAAAAACTAAAAAAATATAACGCTAACGCAACACTCATGCCAATTCAAAATCGAAAAACCGTGGCTCAGAAATGTGTTAAACAAACACCCACCCTTTCGCCAACAAAATAATGTCGGTAATTTTCCTTTTTATTCGGTCATTACTTCGTATTATCGTCAAAATGCAGTTTAACCAGCCAGGTACATAATATGGACCTGAATTGGTGCAATTCGGTGAAACAGAGTCAAATGCATTCTTTTTATACCAATATTTTGGTTAACCTCGTTGTAAGCTACAAACGTTCTTGTGTCTCTATACCAGACACTCTGCTTGAAGCTTTGCATAAACAGAGTGACTAGTGTGAATTTGTCCCATGATTCCGTGTAGTACGTATTACAGGGTAAGTATGGGACAAAAGTAGAGTACAATCGTTTGTACATGTACTATTACGATCGTTGGACACACGGTCCACCGACCGATTCGAAAGACGGCTATTTATACAGATTTGGAACGTACCTCGACACATCTTGTGCGTCAAAGGAAATGTAGAAACATCCTACAACCCTTTTCTGGCAGATAAAAAACATGCCCTCACTCTTATCTGTATCCGACACACATCCGACCAACAATAATTCACTCGTGCCGAAACTCCTTTGTCTATCTTGATAAGCTTGCTCTTTCTGATTATGAGTATGACGTCAGTCTGTATCATTAGCATAAAAGGCTGTCCTTTTCCTCCCTCAGCGGACAGCTAGTCCAACAACCGTAACCACTAAGGCACCGTACTACCGCACTGAAATAAAGCTCTGAAGGTACCGTTACGCGAAACAAGTTCTTTTTTTAAAGATGTACATACTTTCGCATTCGACGGAATAATACTGACGTATCATTTGATATTTTTATAATTTTATGGAATTAGGATTAAACAAAATAGATTTGTGGCAAAACAGTATTATATAAACAGTTATGTTTTGAACTGTTAAGAAACATAATTTTGCAAAATGTTTGCTGATTTTATCTTACTTATTCTTCCAGATAAATGAATGATATGCTATCAAAAAAATTGAGATATTGGAAAGCATTAATAGATAGCATATATTTAAAATTTAATAATTGACCCCTTTTAATTTTTATGCCAGTAGAATAAGGTTATTGTAAGTAGGTTAAGATTATAAATATTTTAGTTTGATCATCATTCAGTTTTTTGTAAATGGGCAGTGTTTAGAAAATTTATAAAGGAAATTTAGACTGAAATATTTTAATAACTGTTGTTTGAAACCTATTTTAAAGAATTTCTATTGAGCTACACTGCCCTTTTTTAACTGTATTTCATTTTTGAAAGGGTGAATGTATTAGTAATATTTTTTGCAAATGAAAAAAACTCAATCATAGTGTAAAACTTTGAAGGTTTTTTTTTCACGTCCTAATAAAACTAATGGCCAATAACTCAAAAGGAAAGTTAATTTAGCATTAATAACACTACTCTATATCGATATCATACAAAAGATGGGTTTTATTTTATCATCATCAGTGGAGTTTTTACGCATTCTGAGTAAACGTCATTCATAATTTTCAATTTTAAAACAACTTCCAACTATGGATGCCTTTATTGAAGCAACAGATCATTATTCAATTTAAGATAAATAAAACGATCCATATTTTGAACATAAGGTAAATATTTATGAACATTTTGTATTTTTATAACAAAAAAATCGTAAATAGACTATAAAGTAATACAAAGCGGAACACCATAAACACTTGGAATTCGTTCTGTGCTTTCCTTAAAAAAAGAAGAAAATCTTCAACTGTGTGTAAACAACGTACGTACTGCTAGTGTAAAGCGCATTTATGACGAATATGTGGTTAAGGTGTGTCCCAACTGAACAGTTCGTAAGGATAAAGTTCCATGGGGTTTTTAATATTCGGATTATTAGAATAATAAACTGGGTAGTTGAAAGTGCAAAAAAAGACATATCAAACAAAAAAAAGAAACAAAACAAAACAAGCAATCCAAAACATGACTGAACTGAGTACAAAATCTCTATACTATTCTCGCAGATTTTGCTGCATTATTTAACAAAATAATTTGTTTTAGATAACGTTTAATGTGAGAGGGGTCATTTTCATTAATTGCTCAGAAAACTACTTTGCATGGAATGGAAACCGAACAATGATTCGAAATTAATATAAATTGGACATTTCATGACTTATAAATTTAATTCTATGGTTAACTGCCTAATTTTTTTTTCAAATTATTTGCATTTGATAATTCTCCTAAAAATTGTAAAACTAATACTTATCAATGAATATTGTTATTATCCTATTTTTCATGTCCATCTACTTCAGGACTGTCTACCCCGTATCGCACAATCAACTTCTCATTGAAAAAATGTCATTTATTAATTCTATTTCCGAAATTATTTATATCCAAGTAAATTATAGTTACCTTGTTTTTATATAAAAAAAAAAAAAAAAAAAAAAAAGAGTTATCATCAATTTTTATGAGATAGTTCTGTAATATAATAAGATTTTTATCGTAAATATTGTATTAACAGTAAATGTATATATGTAATAGTGTATAAGCAAATACAAGTATTCATATTTTGATATGTAAAGTAACATTTCAGGTATGCAGTCAACCAGACATTGCTGGACTAATAATGCTACATGTACTTATTATAATGCAGTATAACATCATATCAAGATATGTTATTCATATTCATACATTATAAAGTATACTCAACGTAAAATGCAAAAAAATTATCGATGGTGGCTTTACGTCAGTTGGGACCCACCTTAACCTAAAATAACCTTATCTATTTTTAATTTTAAGTCGATAATAAGATAAAAATAATAATGTATATATGTGTGTCGCATTACCAATTGTAGGAGACCGTTGATATGATATGGACCATGCTCCGTTTCCCGACTTTTATCCCTCTTAATCACTGTAGAATAATACAGATTACGTAATATATCATATAGATCAACTAGTAATAAAACAACAAAAAATCAGATAAAAGATTTACCTAGGATATCCGCTAAATTCATATCCGTGATCAAGACCTCCTCCAACCTGCCTGTTTCCAATAAAACAAACAAACTATTTACATTTTTAATAAAATAAATACAGGTTGCATTCTTGTATAGAAATACTCGTTTATAGCATCTTTGCAAACCTAATAGGGTTTTCGATCCACTGTGCGTCTCTGCAGTGTTGATCCATCATGAGACATGTCTCAGGATATATCTTAAGACCACTCTAAGTCATGTCTTAAGATGTCAGCCGAAGCTTTGGACCTATCTTATCTTCAAGCATCTTACGTTAATTAAATTCCATTTCAATAATTTTAATAACAAAATATAATGTGAAATGAAAGTCTATAACAGAACTATGTAGATATAAAAATTGGATTGTGAATATTAATTATTACTTTCAAAAACACACTTGAATAAGCAATTTCCATTGACTCTGTTACTAATGTTGTATTTGATCCACTGTTAACGATTATTCGTTTTATCTCCATCGATTTCATATCACCCTTACATGTTTCTACCTTAGGTAATATGCGTGCCTAAAAAACAATATCTTTGACATCATCTCCCATTTTAAAAAAATCAGCGAGCCATATGATCACCTAACATACATGTAGCATCGAAATTCTTTCAAATACTCCCACAAGTATTTGTTAATTTTTTATTATTTTTTTTTTTGGGGGGGGGGGGGGGGTATGACAGGGAAGTGCTTTAGGAATGTCGATGCTCAATCCTTCCATGGGAATGCTGTTTCAATCAGATAATTTTGCCTTTTATCCTCGCTTCCTCTATCAACTTAGATGCATTTACAAAATGTACTTGCGAATTGCGATGTTTTCTTTTTGTTTTAAAAAAACAGAAACAAAACATTACGAGAAAAAGCATTATATTAAACTTGGTTTAAAAGTTTAAAAGTCCCTCCGTTCTAAATCCTATCTATACTTGTCACTAAGTGTGATTATTGTATTTCATTTTGAATATACATGTACCGTATGATATATTAAAATCATAAAAAGGATACAAGTACCTTAACGAACGTTTATAGTTTAACAATAAACTTTACTATGTGAATATGAGCTATTGATAATGGATCAATTAGACAAAAAATGCACTCTATCATTTATAAAAATAACAGAAATCCTAAGATAAATCTAAGACATATCTTAGTCTGAAAGATCTTCATAAATATTAAATATGCCCACTAGCTAGCCAAAAAATATTATCAAAATATAGACGTTAAAGCCATTAAATAAAATCTTTACATGCATATACCTTGGCGTAAACCTAAATATGACAAATGCATTTCTTTACCCATCAGAATGAGATGGAGTCGACGGCGCTCCTCCTCCTCCTCTTCCTCCTCCTCCCCCACCTCCTCGATGTCCCCCTCTTCCTCCACCACCACCACCACCACCACCACCTCCTCCTCCTCCTCTTCCAACACCTCCTCCTCTTCCTCCTCCACCGCCACCACCACCTCCTCTTCCTCCTCCTCCACCACCTCCTCCTCTTCCTCCTCCACCGCCACCTCCTCCTCTTCCTCCTCCTCCACCGCCACCACCACCACCTCCTCTTCCTCCTCCTCCAACACCACCACTTCCTCCTCCTCCTCCTCCAACACCACCACCTCCTCTTCCTACTCCTCCACCACCACCACCACCACCTCCTCTTCCTCCTCCACCACCTCCTCCTCTTCCTCCTCCACCACCACCTCCTCTTCCTACTCCTCCTCCACCACCTCCTCCTCCACCACCTCCTCCTCTTCCTCCTCCACCACCTCCTCCTCTTCCTCCTCCTCCACCACCTCCTCTTCCTCCTCCTCCACCAAAATCGCTTCCTTCGCTATCGCTTGGCGCATGATGATAACTTAAAAAGCGAAAGCTCGTGAACAAATACAACAATGTGATGTTGTGAGATAGATAGATAGATAGATAGATAGATAGATAAATAGATAGATAGATAGATAGATGATAGATAGATAGATAGATAGATAGATAGATAGATAGATAGATAGATAGATAGATAGATAGATAGATAGATAGATAGATAGATAGATAGATAGAGATAGATAGATGACAAAAAAGATTATGTATTTAAGGAATAAGAAATCATTCTTTGAGAATTATGAGGTGATAACTTCGGTCGGGGCGTGATCAAATCCAATAAAGCCCGAAGGGCTTTATGATAGACTTGATCACGCCCTGACCGAAATTATCGCCTCATAATATTCACAGAATGATTTCTTATTATTTATATTTATATAATTTAATGCCATTGTATGATTTAATATTTAAATATAAGTAAGCAGACCCTGCTGGCGCCTCAATTATACGTCATTTAAAGTTATGGGTTTAATAGTACAAAATCGATACGTAGGGATATCACAGGCAAAGACATTGGAAAATGTAAATATAAACAAAATAAATTACGCCATTTTGGATCACAAATGCCGCAAAGAACATTCGAGTATGGCTTTCTCTCACTTTTATTTCAGTTCTAACTAAAGAAATCCTGTCACATGACCTGTTGTTTTCGTAAAAGAACCATATAAAAGAGTTGCACAGGCAATATACAGGACTTCGAGTGTTTTTGGCATATGAATTCAGCCATGATTTTTGTTCGAGAGAGGGTATTCTTTCACGTATTTGAAAATAGTAGTTATTGTAAAACGTGTTTGACACGCATAACTCATATATAGCCAAATGAATTTCCACTGGGAAGAGGGCGTTGTCCAAAGAAAGTGGGCGCACAAGAATTCTAAGTTTGCTCTGAATTTAAATGTCTATAACCTAGAAATGACACCGGATCAAACAAACTTTCATTAATCCAGCACGAAACCAGTCAGCCATGCAAGACTTTATAATTTGAGGTAAAAAATACTAGCATTTAAAACAGCTTTGTCATATATCTGAACTTTGTTTATTTGCTTTTCAAATTTTTTTTTTAAGTACCAAATTGATCATCTCTGGGTCATCTCTCCGTCTTTCGTTTGAAAACAGCATATATTATGAGAGAAGACCAAAGACAACAAAACCGTTTTAAAACTGCTGTAAATAAGTAGTTGTTTGCATTGATTGCGTGGTATAACAATATTCATACCCATATAAAGATAAAATCTTTTGCATTTCAAACATTAATTCACCAATTCTACATCCCAAAGAAACCAAATATTGATCAAAATACATGTATGTACAAAACTAATTGATGAAATTTTTACTCTTCTCGTGCTACCAGATTCCTACCGAATCTACATTTTAAGCGACTACTTTCTTTGAATACAAAAATGCGATGTGCTTTCTCTTCACGAACTTAATTGCTTACGGTGCAGTGCTGCAAATGGTTAAGATATCTTTGAGCATTGCAAACGCAACATCTAATGGTGCTATAATCAATGAAATGTACTATCTATTTCGTATCTTTAATTCAGTTCAACTCATTGACCAATAAGGGATCCTCAACAGTATGAATGTGCAATCCTGTAAATAAACAAGATGCAAAACACAAATCCCACAGTTTCAAGAGGGAAAGAGGTGTTTAATTGAAAGGAGACAGACATTAACATCCTTATATAATTATGTTTATTATTATTATTATATATATATATATATATATATATATATATATATATATATATATATATATATATATATATATATATATATATATATATATATATATATATATATATATTTTTACATCTACCAAGCATTATTTCCTCTATTTCTTACGGAAACTTATACACTGTAATTAATTCATAGCTCTTTAGAAACAGCCAGACAGGAATCTACTCGCCCCGTTTACCGATTGTCGAAACCTACAGCGACTGAAACTGACAGGACTGAAATTGACACGCCCTGTTTATCGATTGGTCGAAGACTACAGCGACCTAAGGAAAATCACGGACTGCATGAAATACTCATGATAATATCAGACTCAAAGTCTCACAGGAGACGATTTGGCTGTTTCTTTAAGGTAACGTACTTATGTACTTAACAGTAATTTAGTGGATTTTACTAACTTTTCATATTCGATTGATCAATTAGTTAAAAGAAAGATGTTAATATAAACAATAAAATGCTTTCTTTGAAGATTCATGCGGGTTATGATGGTAGCGATGCTTGCAGAAAAAACCCGCTAAAGCGGATATGTATTTTTTCTGCATTGTCGCTACCTTCAAATCCCAAATTGTTTAAATAAAACACTCTGTAATAAAAACTGTTTCTTTTGTAGTTTTAGTTGTAGCGCAAAATTTCGTTTTAAAGGTTATTAGTCCAGGTGATTTATTTTTTATTTGTTTCCAGTTTCTGATATCAGTTTTTTGGTTTTTTTCCGCTTTCAGCTCATATATCATAAATCTCCGACAAGGATTTACGGAGACAACCGAGCGTCGAATTGAACGAGACTATATTGAACTCTGGCGCAGGAATACATACGACTACAAAAAATATTTAAATTGTTCCTACCATTTAAAATCTGACTATCTTCAAGGTATTTAGAAATAAGTTTCCTTGAAAAACAATGCTTTAGCGTACATTACATCGAATTTATCAATTATTTTTAAGAACTAAGTCTTGTCAGCAGCAATGATTTGTGCTGAGGTCCAAACACTGTTTCACTTTCGGTTTGTCTGAGTAACTGCATAGGAGAGTTGATTAAAATCAACTCCCAAAAATCACAAAGCTTCCACTGGACAGTGGAATGTTAGTTTTAAAAGGAAAAGATTAATATTCTTCTGAAGCCAAGAGAAGCTAACACTGTATATGTCTTAATAGAATTTGGGACCAAGATTGAAGATGCGATTTAGGGTGAGACTAGGGTTATTTTGAAGTAGAATCAATTTTCCCCTCTTATTAATGTCTAAAACACTTATTTTCTATTACTTAGCACTGATGGTCAGAAGCATTAAATAAAGCCGTACTCTGATGTTGTTACATGTACACAAAACACAAAGCTTGTGTTGCAGTTTTTTCTATGAATATACAAACACTGAAGAAAATATTTAAACTTTATCTACAGAAAAATATCTTCGTATCTTATTAACCTGTCGTGTAGCTTTAACCAAACGATGATATTTTAAAAACTAATGAAATCCTTCGTAACAAACCATGATAAACAATCCTTAAGTTACAATACAAATGAAAAATTATGCAACACAAATAAAGTAGTTTAAATATACAATGCAAATAGAAATTTTTTGAATACAAATGAAAATGTTACAATGCAAATGGAAAATCATATAATTCAAATGAAAATTATACAATGCAAATGAGAAATTTAGAATACAAATGAAAATGATACAATGCAAATGGAAAATCGTAGAAATCAAATGAAAATTATAGAACACAAATAGAAAATTAATGAAATACAAATGAAAATTTACACAATGCAAAGGGAAAGATCGAATATAGCGACGTTTGGCATGCCACAGTTTTGGATTTCGAACATAAACGTGTCTGTATCATAACTTTTTAACTTTAAAATAAGGAGCAATTGCATTATATATATAGGATACAGACATACGTAAGGTCATTTGGGTTCGAAACACAGAGAATACGTGTAAAAGCCAGTTTTAATGCAAAATTGTTCTTGAATAGCCCTAGCTTTGTAATATTGGAGAAGAACTTTGTATATATGATAACGAAGTAGTGCTGATTTCTGCACGTTTCCTCCGTGTTCTTCCGTCAGCGTGCACGGGCGATACATAAGAAGCATTACTAAATTTTAAATAGTCAAATGCATTGATTGAAATAATGATTTTTTTAATACTCTAGAGAAAAAATAATTTGGTAACCAATATAATTTTTGTCAGGTCATTATTTAATATAATTATTATTTTGCCAGTTTAGCCACTGGTTCGAATTACCCGGAATGGGTCACCGATTGTGTCATGAAAAACCCTGTTAAAGTCGCTATGCCAATCTGTTACCTGACATAATCTCTCTCGATACAAAAACGATTAAGTTATTCGGGTATATTTAATATATTACATGTACATGATTTTTTATTTTATGTTTCGTGTCTCTTTTAATTAAAATAGAAAAATCAGAAGAATGATATTGCTGCAACATTTAAGCCAGCGAATTGCAATGACATATTGATTTTTATTAATTAACCCCAACAAGCGACCGAAGTTGGACCGATTTCCTTGGTCTAATCATGGAGGACTGTCCAAAGGTTTGTTTAGTATTCATTTATGTCAAAAAGTAAAAGGATCATATTGTTTAAAGAAATGCCTGTTGACAAACTATTAATTTTTATAAATGTAATGGATAGATATTGAAGGTTTCTTGTATATACATGTAGACACAAGATAACAGGAATCGGTAAACCATAAAGTCTGTAAATATTTCTATTCATGAATTTTCCAAAAAGAACAGATGTTCACTCAGAGAAATCAGAAACCCATTACATGCATTAAGTATTAATTTCTCCATTTCCACTCAAAGCTTTTTAACTGTTTTTGCGTAATTCTTATATTAAACAGTATACACAGTGACGAATTTTTCACTCCTGAACTTAAAGAGATTTTCATTAGTTTCAACTATTCTTGTAAAGAGTATTTACCATAGAGTTTTATTTCTTGTGTAACTTTAACAGGAAGTTTAAATATATTATTCCTTTTTTTTTGAAAATATTTCAATTTGATTGCAATTTTATGAAGCTAAAAAAGGCTTGTTTTCTGTTTGAATCTCTGAGTTATCCAATATTTGTTCATACCCAAATATTCAGTTTGTGTTTACGGCTATTTTCATCAGCATGACAAAATCTCATTCAAGGAAGGATTAAGTTGTGTTGGATTTTGCCGTAAAATATGCATTAAAGCAAATAAAGTGCAATTAGAGTTACGCTTTCCCATTTGGACAGAACGAGTTATCGTCCTTTGTTCAATTGAATCTAATTTTAGCACAGCCAAGATTTGCGTTTTAAATATACATTCAGTGATTGGCTCGTATAAATAGATATGAACCCTTGCATAGATATAAACAAAAATATCCGGTTAACTGTCAAACATAGATTCGGATAAAGTCAATACTGTCCTTATTAAACCTGACAGAATAATGGCGACGAATGCAGTCGATGTGTACGTCAAGTTGCCCACGGGAAGGACCACTACACTGAGTCTGCCCCCGGATAGCACCGTCAGGGAGATACAGCAGCACGTGGGTCGCGAGGAGGGCGTCCCTCACGACAGAGTCGTCCTCAAGTATCAGGGAAAGGCCCTGGAGAGCCGCAAGACAGTGGGGTGGTATGGAATAAGAGCGGAAACCATCCTCAAGGCGGAGGTATATATTTTTTTTATTAATCTACAGGTATAATCTGTAAAAGAAAATAATCGATGAAATTTGAGCTAGTTTAATTAATTGACTATATATTTAGAGTTTTAAAATTTGTATACCATGTAAAGTGAATTTAGGCATGCCGGATTATTTATCCACAAGTTTAGTCATAAGGATTACATTATCGTACAAAACTAGATAATCCACATCCTTTTATACTCAGCAATTTTAATGTGCATGATTATACTTATATAGTATCAATGAATGTACACATGTCATGTACTTGCATTAGAAGTTGATAACGGTCATGAAACGAATCGTCATATGATTTATAATATACATGTAGAAACCTATTAGTGTTCTTTAAGGTATGGTACCTTTATCAAAAATATAATTGATGCGCTTGTTAATATATATATATATATATATATATATATATATATATATATATATATATATATATATATATATATATATATATATATATATATATACACACACACACACACACACACACACTTATCAAACACTCATAAATATTACTATACAGATATATGAAATGGCAGGCCTTTTTCAGCGGAACCAGTCTCAAACATTTGTAGCCTTCCGTCTATATAAATTGACATGATTTTAAAAAACTATTCAATGGTTTTCCTTGATTTTGCACAAATGAGAATTCTTTTTCTTTTTATAAACATTTTCTGGGACTGTGTATTTTAAAAATTCTCCCTTATTCTAAAGAAATTCGATCGTATTCATTTAGCCATAGACTAAGCCGAACCATTATAATACGCTAAGAACGAACCTTCAAAAGCATTTAATATTCTAAAAGCGTTTACTATTTTAAAAAAAAATATCTAATGTTATGTGTTAATTTGTCCTTAAATTTGTTTTTTATTTTTGACGTAAACATAGACGATAAAGTTACGACTAACGTCAGTTTAAATAGATCTAAACAAACCCATGAAATGTTTTATTTTAAAAAAAACAACACTCGTATCGGAGTAGAAGAAAGTTACAAATTCTAAAATTTACAATTTTGTAAATGCTATTTATAGTTTACGTCTACGTTTGCGAACTTCAGTAAATATGTGTTTCTTCGAACTGTATTCTTATAATCGATACACTGTCGTAATTGATAGATTTACCCAAAATGTTATTACAGGTGGTGGTTCCGAAGACCATCCAGGTGTTCGTCAAACTTCCGGATGGACGCACTGTTCCGGTCTCCGTCACCTCGACAGATCCGGTCTCCTCGGTCCTGACAGTCCTGGCTGACAAAGAAGATTTGGACGCAGATTCCTATCACTATCATGTGAGAATATTTCACTCATATCTCAATGTTATACAATACATTAACATTCTCATGCCTCCAACAATATTATACAATACATTAACATTCTCATGCCTCCAACAATACGATACAGTACAATAACGTCAATATCATAAATTACAATAACATTCTCATACCTCAAACAATATTATACAATACATCAACACCGCCTTCACATTGTTAAAATATATGTAAATCTATGAAATTATCATTAAATACACATTCCTTAGAGAAATGGAACATTCTTTATATTAAAAAAAATTAATTGAAGACATAAAACAGTCATAAGCATATACACAAGATCTTCATTATAGACTAGTATATAATAGAGTTATATATTATAGAGTAGTATATTATAGAGTAGTAAAGTTTGTGGTCCTTGGGTCATGCAACTTGTTCCTTTGATTGTTGTAGAGCGGTGGAAAGAAGCTTGTAGTCGGAGACCCATTGTTCCTCCAGGGCGTGTCAGAGGAAAGCACAGTAGAAGCCAAAGAGATACCGAAAGCCAGCAAATTAAGTAGGCACCTGTCGATTAATAAACATATATTTATATAATATTACACCTAAAGCATGTCATTTTCCCGAGCTTTCTTTTCAAGTGGTTAATTATGTCGTTGGTGGGGGGACATGGATCAGCTTGTTTGTGGGGAATTAGTATCAACACAGTCAGGATCCTTTAATCAAAACAGACCTAGATTTACTCTTTTTAAAAATTAGTGATTACAATATCGTTTTCTTTAGATGTTGATGCCGAGGAACCTTCCGAAGATATGAAAGATGTGAGTTTACCTTAAACTTTATCAATATATCTGTAGAATATGCATGTAAAAGAAACATTTATAAAAGGTTGTTTGATAGCATAGGGACAAATTTTCAATATTTTGATAGGCTGTGTTATCAAGCTTTGCCGCTGAAGGAAAAAACGTAGAAGTTGTCTTTTCATTTGATACGACGGGTAGTATGGCCAGCTACCTCAACACGGTAAGGGGCTTCGCTTTTTAAAAAGTATTGTTCAATACTTCATTTAACGTTATTCGTCTTACTATTGGACCTTCATCGCTGCATTTATGAAAACTTCCAATTTCAACCTATTCCTGAACGTTACAAAATATGTTTATTGCTAATGTTCTAGGTGCGTGAGAATTTAGAGGAAACCTGTCGCAGACTTCTTCACGATATACCGAATATTCGGATTGGTTTAATCGCCCATGGTGACTATTGTGATCAAAACGTTTACGTCACCAGGCAGATAGATCTGACATCAGATGTGCAACAACTTGTCGACTTCGCGAAGGACACACCAAGCACTTGTGGGGGCGACACTCCCGAGGTAGGCAATGTTTGAAGTCATGTTTTAAACTGCCATTTTCAATTAAGCACTGGATGCTTATTTTTGGATATGCCGTCGGTCCTATAACACACCAAGGCTGTGCAGACAAATTTAATACTGCGCGTTAGCGCTGTATGATAATTTGTCAGCACCACTCGGTGTGTTATAGGACCGACGACATCCAAAAATAAGCATTCAATGCTTATATTCATATTAATACTGATGTCTATTTGTTTGAACTTTTTGTGTATCGTCACCTTTAAGCCATTATATATACATGTACTCTCGTAGTCAGGGATATGGAAAAAACGTGGAACAGCCATATTAACATATTCACTATTTAGTTCGCTTCCGCGACTAAAATGTAGTGCAAGAAACTTTGTCGAGAAAAATGTTTTTTTATTAACGAATATATTTTATTTAACGATTATTTTTCATAAGTTTTTATGTAAGTTTGAACGCTTTATTCAATCCATACAATAATAAATATATTCAAAACGCGTGATGACGTTAAAATCTATGCTCATGCGCCGTGAAAAGGAAAGTGTAGGCTATTCACGGGAAATTGAACGTCGCAGACTTAAATGCAGTACAAACATAAGAGAAAGTATACACTGAACATAAATATTTTAATATAATTTAAAGGAAAGCAGCCAAAACTCGGAGTTTTTTTTCCCGTTTTTGACGAATAAAATATATCCAGAATGCCAACAGTGTCTCTAAATCCGTAAACGGCATATAGAATCCCTTTGACTTTCTTTAATATAATACTATACTCTGTCCCAAGATATTTTGGAGTTACATTTGGCTTAATTGTTTGATATTCATAAATATCTCAGGGTTCGAACGATGTTCATTCAAAAGTATGAAAAATTTCCAAGATTTCTTACTCGAAACGCCCCTGTTAGCTTATCAGGTTTCAATACAATGCTAAAAAATGTGATGTCTACGGAGATTTTGTATTGCAGCAAGCCCGGATGATAACGTTAAAAAAATTGCGCGATGCATTCCGAGTGTATTCCGAATGGAGAAAAGACGTAAACATTCCCCATTATAAATCTCCGTAAGGAATCTGTTTTTGATCCTGTGAATTTTTCCGAGTGAAAGATGATAATGTGTCAATGAAATTATCTTGGAAAATATCCCTTTCAACTATTTCAATTGCACTTCTTTCACAGGTATGTGTATTTTTATCAAAAATTGTCCAAATGTGCTGCATAAATATCTTGGGACAGACTATACATTAACCATAGGTATCGAGGTTACTTTTTATAGGATTTCCAAAGTAATCAATGTGAAAAAACCATTTTCTACATAATTCCTTTATAGATATAAATTACAGGGAAAAGATGAATCAAATCAATTAATGCGTCGTAATGGATCTAGCACAAAAAGACACGCTGAAATTATTTACTGTAGATTATAGTATGTGTATAATATAGTTTAGATACGAAACAACTGCGTATACCTCTCTATACAAATTGCCACATTGTCTTCCCTTTTCCTGATAAGGCTGTAATTGTTTTTCCTAGTGTTATGAATGGATGCTTCATAAAGCCAAATTCATGGATTGGTCGGAAGACTCTGCGAAAGCCTTGGTTGTCATTGGAGACGCTCCACCCCATCCACCCTCATACACTGACCAAAACATCAACTGGTGGAACGAGACAGAGCTGCTGAAGGGTATGGGGGTCAAGGTAAGACTTCAGCCAGGTAAAAGTAAACAGTGCCTGGTTCTGGACTGTGATGCCGTTATATAAATAGTGTCTGTGTGGGAGGGTAACAGTTGAAATTGGTACCCCGAGAAAACCACTGTCAACCTCCGCGAAAACCATTGTCAACCGACGAGAAGCGGAGGTTGACAGTGGTTTTCTCGGGGTGCCAAATTCAACTGTTACCGTCCCAAACAGGCACTAATTATCTTATTATACTGAATGTCTTAATTTTATAGAAAATTTTACTGCTTTTATATAGAAATGTTGTGAATTCTACGGCGAACCGTACGCGCATATTTTACGCGTATGTAACAATTCGTTGGGTTACTCGTTGCCAAGTGTGTTGCTAACGCTAAGGGTAATAGTCTAAGAACGGATTATCAACTGCGTCTAAACCAATCGAGTTTCAGTATTTAACATGAAAGTATAATACAGAAAGATATGTGCCCTCCTTGATGTACAGAAGATAATTGTCACTATTTATGTAGATATACGGAGTGCTGTGCAATAGATATGATGGTCCCGCCAAGCATTTTTACCAAGAGTTGGCAGATCAAACCGGCGGATGTTTCCTCCATCTCAATCACTTCAACCTGATCACCCAGATGTTCTTAGCAGGTGAGGACAAATCTGTTTAACTAAACAATCAAGTAAAAACCCCACTCAAGTAAAACATCACTCAGATATGTTCCTAGCAGCTGGGTGAGGACAAGCAATCAAGTAAAAATCATTAAAGTAAAAACATTACCAAGATGTTTCTAGCTGGGTATATAAGTAATAAGTAAAAACTGAAATTAAAGGTTAAAAAACACCCCCAACAACTGGCATTTGATAACTTAATTTCAAGAGAAATTGAATGTTGTACATGCACTATAAAGTATTAACCACCAAAGACGCATCTCCTGTACTTTTGTCTGTTTGTTGTGACACGCTTTTAGATTATTGTAGTACTCCTCAGTGTGTTATAACGAGTCAATGTATATTCCTCAGTCCAAGACTGTGTACTCCTCAGTGTGTTATAACGAGTCAATGTACCGGTATATTCCTCAGTCCAAGACTGTGTACTCCTCAGTGTGTTATAACGAGTCAATGTATGTTCCTCAGTCCAAGACTGTGTACTCCTCAGTGCCTTATAACGAGGCAATGTATGTTCCTCAGTCCAAGACTCTGTACTAGTACTTCACTATGTCTTATAACGAGTCAATGTATGTTCCTCAGTTCAAGACTGTGTACTCCTCAGTGAGTTATAACGAGTCAATGTATATTCCTCAGTCCAAGACTGTGTACTTCTCTATGTGTTATAACGAGTCAATGTATGTTCCTCAGTCCAAGACTGTGTACTTCTCTGTGTGTTATAACGAGTCAATGTATGTTCCTCAGTCCAAGACTGTGTACTCCTCAGTGCCTTATAACGAGTCAATGTATGTTCCTCAGTCCAAGTCTGTGTACTCCTCAGTGCCTTATAACGAGTCAATGTATGTTCCTCAGTCCAAGACTGTGTACTCCTCATCGTCTTATAACGAGTTAATGTATGTTCCACAGTCCAAGACTGTGTAATTCCATGTGTGTTATAACAAGTATACGTTACATATATACTAGTAACTGTATATTCCTCAGTGTGTTATAACGAGTCTGGTGGGGATCAGCTTGAGGCGTTCACTGAGGAGCTAGAGAAAGAGGGCAAGATGACTGAGGACACCAAGGTTTTGATGAAAGAAATCACCGAGAAGAAGCCGGCGGAGAACAGCGCCGAGTCCTCTAACATTCGGGTAAGTGACCACTGACATCCGGGTAACTATTCCCTCTATGTAGGGGAACCCCCATGTGTGTTCGATTGTGAGCCGCACGGTAATTTAGAAGTTAGGGGATATGAAGGTTCAAGCTGAAGTACTGAAGCATACCTAGGTTCTCAGATAGGACGTTTTTATTTGCATGTTAAATTTTCATTTCAGATTAAATTACATGGATATGCATATTGTAAAAGCAAGAATTATAAAGTAATTGAAAAATTATTCATATGTTTGGGGGGAGAAAGGGGGAGTGAAAATTTCATGGTGTGTAAAATACTTGAATATGTTGTTTTTGATATTTCATATATATATGTAGAGGAGGTAAAAAAAGGGTCACGTTCTAGGATGATTTACTTTCATCCAAACCGTCTTGTCGTAATATATCAAATGCATGCATCATGCTTTATATCGTCAAGACTGGGGATGTTCAGGGTAACTTGTACTGTATTCATTGCTGGACTCATGTAGATTGTTTAATGTGTTTCAGAGACGGCATAGCTACGATTGGTGGAATGAGGAAGAGAATTCCGGGAAGCACCCGTCCTATGTATACGACGCCGAGAAAGATGAGTGGAAGGAAAGCGTACATGCATCGCCTGGTAAATACTATACTTATACTTTGACAAAACGTGGCTCATTGTGTAACTATTTGGTATAGCGGAAGCTTTACCTTGACGCTGTTTGTTTGTTTTTCTTTGGAAGTTGTGCTATTTATAGTAACATTGGCGATTTGCCTGCCTATAGCCAGGACTCTGCTTTCAGCAGAGCCCGGCTAAAAATCATACTCCGAAAATCAGAGACATAAATAACAGAGATTGTCAACTCCGCCATTAGCGTGTAAATGTTACGGGACCAACCTTACTTTGAGAACTACAAGTGCAACATCAATATTGTATAAGTCATTAAATTTGAACCTGATAGTGAACATGAACATGAACCTGTAAATATTTTAAGCATGTTTTATTTATGAAATATTTACAAAAACTCTTTATTTAGTTTTTGAATTACTTTTAAAAAATTTACTGACTTTTCACAAAGTAATGGTAATGCATTACTTTACTCATTTAATGGTAATGTAATGCATTACTTCAAGAAAATTAAGTAATGGTAATGGTAATTTAATGCCCTAATTCAGGAAGTAATGGAAATGTTATGCATTATTTTACAATGTAATTCACCCCAAGCCTGATTCCAGCTAAGCCGGAAAACATGAACATTAACATTTAACTTGGTTCTTCAATCGATAAGATTGTGTATGTTATATGATGTATAAGTCTTCCAAAATGTATAATCTATTATAGATTTTTCTTACAATGCATTGTTTAAAATTTAAATTCAGTTTAATCAACTAAAGAGCCAACGAACGAGAAGGCAAATTTAGACTTGTTTTTATTTTCTTTGTACAAAATTCCTTAAGAGACGAACAGCAGTCATACTGCAAGTAGACTCGAAGCCAATGAAACACCTATTTAATTTGTAAAACATCTGTGTATAACCCGTCCCGATTTTAACTTCGGCTTGCGCATAAAGTTTGGTAGCATTATGGTGAAAGATTGTCAAAATAAAATTCACGACTTTTCAAAAATGGCACATTGCGTTTGGGAACTTTAATTTCGATTCCACCATCAACCTCTCCTATTGATTAATGAACTCGTACACCAACTGAATCGTCAACGGCCAGTGCATTCAGTTACGTAACTCATTCCACATTTGAACCCGAGCAAGAATATTTTGATCAATAAAACTATTTGTTTATTTTCTAAATAGAATTTTGTTTATACACAGAGGACTTAAAAAGATTTAATGCGTGTTTTTATAATACATATTTACTGAAATGCATGAAGACTTTCTGCACTATTTTCTTACGCGTAGACTCAATTCATGTGTTCTACGCGTGCCTTCCGGTTTGAGACTTCGGCTGACAGTAAACCAATAGACGGGGTCACGTGACCCCGTCTAAAAATGGTTCGGCGCAAGATACGTAACCACTGGTAACAGTAGAATGTTGATGTAGCATTATTACTCCGGGCAACTATTTAACTACCATAGTGTAGAACTTCATTATTTTGTACCAAAACTTCGGCAGGCCATATTTACCCTGCAAAAGAGTCAAAAGACTGGGCATACTATTCAATTTATTAGAAATTACCACCAAATTACGTTATTATATATCATTTTCAAGGGTTCAAGTTTTGCAAATGCTTGAATTCATGATATTTTTTAAGTACTGTTTTGAATATAAATATAAACAATACTTATTTCTCTTATTCAGGTCCAGCGAATTTTATAAGTTCAACCCCTACAGATAAAAAGGTTAAAAAGAAGCAAAAGTGTGTTATCATGTGATGAGGAGTCCTATGTACCAGCGTATGAAACATGTCATCATGAAATAACTCTACTGCAAAGTTGAAAACCATGTTGCGTAATCACGTCATTACGAAATCTACGTCATGGTTCGCTGGTTCCGGACCACGTCACTAGACTGGGTGTTGTACCTCTGCATCTGAAAAAACGTCATCAGCCTAGTTTAAGTGCAATACAAGTTGACCATTTTATAGAGAGTACTGAAAATGAAAAGACTGGTCCCTAAAATCTAGCACTGTTTGGTTCAGGAATGTAGCGGGCAGACAGAACTTGTGATTGAAAAAAAACCGTGCTCTCTCAATCCATCATCATTTCAACAAAGTACTTGTTTTTGCATTTCTCTTGAAGCCTTGGTTGTGTTTTTTCTTCAATTTATAACATATGATATAAACTCTTGGAGCCACTGAGTCGTTTCTGAATACTATTAACTCCAATACATCGGATTTTACCTTTAAATTTAGTCCAAATTCAATTGTTTGTAAGTTAAGTTAGGTAAAAATTATGGAAATTGAAAATCTCTGGATGCCCCTTTTACATTTAACAGTGAGCGTCAAGGACCCACATTGCTAAATGTAGGTCACAAATAACAAGGATTCGAATGGTTTTACCTTGTTCTTAATGACGTGTGTGCTACCATAGTGTAGAACTTCATCCTTTATAGCTGTCTTTGTTATATTTGTGACTTGTGCAGGCTTTTGATATAAAATTGCAATCAAAGTTTGTGTAAATACATGTATGATAAATTTTGTAATAAATTTTTATCAAAGTAACCTTTTTTTACTTTTATATTTTTGCTTATAACTCATATAAAAGGTGTTGGTTGATATAGACAGCTGCAATTTACGCCGCACAAACAATTGCGCTAGTTTTGGACTGATTAATCTCATTTCCGAACACATTCTATACAAATGTTTGATTCCAAAAAAATCCTCGGACATTTTACTACAGATATCGTCACTTCACTTGTCTCTGATATTCTTTTAAACACCATCACCAGCCCCGTAAAGTGAAGTGGTGCAGTTTGTTTACGTGTAAAAATGGCGACTCTCGATCTCGACGTGAATTAATATACATTTGTACTTCATTTTCCGAGGTCGTATTGCATATCATGTTTAAGAGATAGTCTGAGACAAGTAAAGTGACGATATCAGTAGTAAATTGCCTGAAAATTTTAATGGTACTAACTGTTTTCCCAGAATTGGTGTGAGAATAAGGTTAATCGGTCCAAAACTAGCGCATTTTTTGTGCGCCGTAACTTGCAGTTTTGTTTCCTATGGGAGGCACTGTAGCTCCCAGGTCGTCCATCCGAATTTTTTCAGGCCGGGAGCTTCAGACCTGCAGCTAGTAGCGACATTGCTGGAAAAATACATAACCCGCGTTAGCGGGTTATGTAAATTTTTCCTGCAATGATCGCTACCTTCATAACCCGCATGAGTCATAAAAGAAAACATTCTATTGTTTATATTAACATTTTTCTTTGACTAGTTAATAAATTGATTATGAAAAGTTAGTAAAATTCACTAAATTAATGTACATAAGTACGTTAGCTAAAAGAAACAGCCAAATCGTCTCTTGTGAGACTTTGAGTCTGGCATCATCATGATTATTTCGTGCAGTCCGTGAGTTTACTTAGGTCGCTGTAGATTCAGACCAATCGATAAACATGGCGTGTCAATTTCAGTCCTGTCAGTTTCAGCCTCTGTAGATTTCGACCAATCGATAAATGGGGCGTGTAGATTTCAGTCTGGCTGTTTTAATGCAGCTATGAATTACCTATAACTTTCTGTAAGAAATAGAGGAAATTATACTTGGTAGATGTAAATATTGAATTATATATTTATGTATATCAATTTCCGTGGATTAAGTGAAAATCAGTTTCAAAGATACGTAAATTCATCGCCACTTCTATCAATACAATATAATATATGGTATATGGTAAATAAATAACTCAATATGACGAAATAAAAAACATCTGGTATTCAACGAAGACTGGTTAAACCTATAGTGGCATAGTTCTGCTACCACTTGTCAGATAATTATGCAGACTTGTCAGATAATTATGCAGACTTCTCAGATATTTATGCAGACTTCTCAGATAATTATGCAGACTTGTCAGATCGACTTGTCACTTGTTCACGGTTTAAAAATTCAATGTGAAACTTGTTTATATCCAATTTGTACCATGAATATTGTGTCAATTTGTAGTTGACATCATATTTTTCTGAAAAGTCGACAAAGATTTGACAAGTCAATTTTTAACATAATCATCTTTCAAGTCGACATTTTTTTTTTCAAAATAGCGCCCATTTTGTTATTCTGTGTTGATTTCATGCCTACCTTATTGGTACCCCCAAACTTACTTGATCGATTTACCAAAACAAACAAAAAAAAAAAAGCAAAATGGCCAATATTTTGAACAGAAATATATAACAAGTCTACATTACGATCTGACAAGTCAACATGATTATCTACCAAGTAATGGCATAATTATGTCACCATATAAATCATGGTTAAGAAATGAATAAAACAACTGCAACCCTGAATTGTACCGTCCAAACATAAAATTGTACGGATGATCGAATGGCCGTGCAAATGAAAAACAATAACACACCCATCCATCGTTATCATTCCTGTGCGATATTTACGTTTTCGTTATTTCACAAATTATAGATAAATAAAAGTTAACCTGAGGTTTGCAAAGTAATATCGAGAATTACACAGAGCGAAAAGAAATTGATTTGCAGTACATGGATGTAGAATATACAGAGTACAGTTGATATTATTCGATAATGTCACGTTTGGGATGTTTTAATTATGTTAAAATTTTAGAGGGGAATAATTCCTTTTATTTGAGATTTTATTTAATAAATGTGTTTTATATTTGATCCTTTTCGAATTTCGAGTCTTAAATTTAAAAAAACCTTCCGTGACAATCAATTTTAGAACCAAATAAAAGATTAGGAAACAACATAAGAAATTACATCAATTCGGATGTTTTAATGCAATACCTGTTTAGCGTTTACTGTCTTCTTTTTTGCCATGACAAAAAAAACTGTCTTTATATACATCGTGAAATCTTCCAAAAAATAGAAAATGTTTACGCTGTCCGTCTTACATTTTCAGATCATAAGAAATCAAGCTAGGCAATTTATCAGCAGAACAAAACCTCCTTGCATCCATGTTAGTGGGGGGAAAAAAGACTGCATTGAAACGAGGTGCGCGTGAAGATGCACGTGTCAATGTTAGATGTAAATCGATAAACCTTTGCTCTAGAATTGTGGACACATCCGACATGTTGTATTAATGTTTGCGGACGAAAAAAAAAACAGAAAGGCAATTAAAAAAAAAACAAAAACAACACATTCATCAAATAAAAAAATTATGAATAATTATACATGAACCCATCAAATCTTTAAAGATCCAATGATCAACTTATCTTAAACTATCAAACAAACAGTATATAACATATATAATATAATATAGTCTATGCATCTACACCAGTTAGATTATTGTACAATCTTTTTTTCTAAATAATCTCTCTCTCTCTCTCTCTCTCTCTCTCTCTCTCTCTCTCTCTCTCATATTCATGAACAATCAAACAATAACTATATGATTTTTTTATTTATGAAAAAGGTTAAAAATTACGTACATATATATATTGGTATTTCTGTTTAGTAAAGGAAAGGTTTTGTATTCTGAACCATTCATGTCTATAGAATGACAAGACCACGTGACCCCGTGTCCTCGGTTAACCACATGTCTCAACGGTCAGCGCGATTGATGCCCCCTTGTTAATTCCATTGATGATTAATTGGAAACACTGAAGTAATTAGAAAAAAATGTCACAGCTTTTGTATATATAGGGTCTGTGGGCATTGTATTTTACCATTATTCAGAGAAAGAGAAATAAAGAAGCGTCAAAAGGTAAGAATTTTCGGAAGAATATCTATCCTTTACAATTATAAAAAATATTATATTATAACAGTAAGAAAAATTAGAAAATGTTCACTATTTTGAACCAGTCAAATTGTTCAGTTATGTAATCAAAGTACTGAAGTGTTATAGGAAGCGTTTAGTCAGCTCAACTATTTTCCTGGCATTATTATCATTGTGTTAAAAGTGTTGCGTCTTTCTATGAAGTGATGCATTTTTCATATCCTCAAACCAAAATCAATACATGTAATATGATAAGGCAAATCAGCTCCGCTATTCTGATCATTTCGTTTTGTGTGGTTCTTCGTTGTTTGGATTTTAAATATTCTGTATTGTACATTTATGCTGTTATGATAAACAGCTAGTGCTTAATCGGAAAATAGCAGTACAGCAGAAAAATGTTTTCATTAATATTTTCGCCGTAACTTTTCTCTCCATCAGTTCCATTTTATGCTAGTATTTTTGAATACTATCAAAATTAATTGGGATGTGAATAAGACTAGGTTACTAATACCATACGATACCGGATATTTTTTCTGCGTATTGGAAATTTTGCGATGTGAAATTGATTGCAAACAAATTTGATAATCGCAAAAATAACTGGATAAAAGGTAACTAGTAAAGACTTAGGAATAGAGTTAACCATAAAGTGGTCAGAGGAAACCTTAACCTCATTAAAAAGATCAGCTGATATCTTATTGTTCATTGATCAATTATCAGATTTTTTTCAGAGGCAATATGGGATCTTTAGTTTTCTTCTTTGGTGTGGTTCTGGCTCTTTCGAGCGTGTCCTGTACGTATATCAGCCCCTATGGCGGCGGAATAGGAGGGATCCAAGGTGGTTTTATCGGCGGACCTCAGGGCATGATTGGCGGGTACCGCTACGGCATGATCGGCGGAAGGGGATATCCATATGGCGGTGGATATGGCGGCATTGGTGGATATGGAGGATATGGCGGGATTGGAGGTGGCTATGGTGGCATTGGAGGTGGCTATGGCGGGATTGGAGGTGGATACGGTGGAATCGGAGGTGGATATGGTGGCTTAGGTGGATATGGTGGAATCGGGGGTGGTTATGGTGGAATCGGAGGTGGATATGGTGGCTTGGGTGGATATGGTGGAATCGGGGGTGGATATGGTGGCAAAATGAATTACTACTAAATAATGTAAGTATAATAGCTAGCAACACAAATAGGATCATGTAACTGTTATTTTTTTAACGATAACTAGTGATAATTGCACTCCGCCCTTTAGAGTCACAATCACATCATTCATAAATATCAATTGATTTGTCAGAGATAATTATGTATCTTCCTGAGCAGTTGTCCATAAACCATTCCATTTTTTTCAGTAATCAAGATTATAATCTTAGTTAAATAGGATTCAGTCTCTCTGACTCAAACAAGTATCTTTTTCATTTTATACATGAAATAAAAATCATATATACAAAGGGTTTTAATATAAAATCAGAAAACATACAACAATTGTAAAACAATCTTGGGGCAAGGTTTTAAAATTACCATAAAAGAGTGGTTTCTTTTAAATATTGACATATCTTATGACGAAAAGACTTTAAAGAGACATGGGCGCGATTTGAGCCTTGGCTCGGGCGAGCTAAAACCGGGAATCAATAAGGCGATAATATGGTGAGTTTATCATTCTTTGAGTATATTATTGAGATGATATAAACTTGGTCGGGACGTGATCAAATCCAGTAAAGCCTTAAGGGCTTTATGAGAGATTTGATTCCGACCATAATTATCTCTTCATAATGTTCAAAGAATTATTCCTTAATTATAAGTTTTAGCAGTTATACCATTGAATATGACATAACTGACATTTTTCCGTTTATTTTATTTCGTATATTTACACCAACCCTACTTGCGCCGTCATTGATGAAATGTATTGGACTATACGTTACAATTTTGATTCGTATTGTTATCACAGACCAAAACATTGGAAAATGCAGGCACGTAGCATCGTTTTTGAAAATGGGGGGGGGGGGGGGGGCAAGACTCATCCAAAAAATCTTGACAAGCAAAAAAAAAAAAAAAAAAGAAAAAAAAAGAGGAAAATTTCAACTTTTCCAAAATCTTCAAAATCCTAATCCGGGGGGGTGGGGGGCTGGCGTTCTATATAACTTCAATTTCACTCCTCATTCCCTTATTTTCATATCAATTTTTTACATACTCCCAAAAAAGTGGGGGGGGGGGGGCAACTCCATGATAATTCAATTTTTCACATGTAAATTTTAAAAAATGTGTTGCTGCGAGAAAAAGTGGGGGGGGGGGGGGGCAGGCCCCCCTGCCCCCCCCCCCCCCCCCCCCCCTGATGCTACTTGCCCGAAATGTAAACATTTCATTTTCACTATCTCATTTCAGATAACTCCGGGATTGGTTACCCTCAACTTTGACAATTAGCATGGCTGATTCCATCTGATTATGTATAAATTATGTAGATATTTCATATTGAAGGCATGAGAGCTGAAATAAAATCAGTTTCAGTTGATTTAAATGTCCTTAGTTTTGTATTATTAGACCAACGTAGTCTAGATTCTGAATAATTTTGGTGGTATCTGGCAACCATTGCCCCGGCATCGTCTTCAACCCGCGGTCAGTCCATCTACATTGTATATAGTACACGCATACTGGCCGTAGGCCGTAGGACATCTTATCTCTGTTCGCACATGAATAATTCATGTCCTGTTTTGATTGGCTCCTTCATACTTTTTTGGAGGGAATTTCACTCATTATGTTAATGCTTACTAATGCTTACGCATTTAGTTAAAGAACTTGAGAATTTGATGTATCCAATCCCATTGCAATATGTTCAAACTAATGCATACACTTATAAAACGGCCAATCACAACTCCTCGGAAAATTGGGCGAAAACGAGATATCTTTTATAATAACATAATTGCATTCAAGTCATACACATTTGCTTGATGTAGATCACATATGGGTAATTTCTTATTCATGCAGTACATGGTGTCGATGTTTAAACATGTCATGGCCGGCCTCTCTCTGTCTGTGACTCCCTGAGTATGAATATTACTTCTCCATTTATTTCATCAATTTTTACCACCCCCCCCTTTTTTTTAATTTCCTTTAGAAACTGCGCACTCATTCCATTTGTCCCCTCTTGCCTCCATACCTATAGGAAACATTTCTCAAACAAGCCTAAAATGGTTTTATTAAAGAGGTGCCATATTCTAGTATGTTAAAAAATGATAAAATTTTTTTTAGCAATTTTGAGGGAAAAAAAACATAATTCTTCAATATATTCATAACAAATAAGTTCACAAAGAACCCCATGGGCCACATCTCTCACCTGAGGAACAATAGGTATGATAAAATCAGCTTAATGGAGTCATAATACAAATTATCTGAACAATGTAGTATAATACATGTAATACATGTAGATCCTGTATAAATGAAATCAATGTTCTTATGTTTATGTCATTAGTCCATTTTCAAACAGGATGATTTTACAGTCATATCACATGTTGAGCTTTGCAGTTCTCAAAAAGATCCTAAACAATTGTTTATACAGTGTTTATGAAATATAAACCTTCATCAATTACTAAACCCTTAGGAGGCAAAAAAATCGCCCAGGGACCAAAGTCTATACAATTTAAAAGAATCATCTTGCTGATTAGTTTCTGAGAAGATTTTCAAAGATTATTCTATATATTCCATATGTAAAAGTTCGACCCACCCATTGTGGCCCTGGTCATGATTTTCACAACTTTGAATTTACTTTACCTAAGGATGCTTCCACACAAGTTTCAGCTTTCCTGGCTAATTAGTTTCTAAGGTTTTTTAATATTTACTCTAAATATTCCCATGTAAAAGTTCGACACCCCCCCCCACATTGTGGCCCCACTATTACCCAGGGGTCATGGTTTTCAAACTTTCAATCTACACTACCTTAGGATGCCTCCACACAAATTTCAGCTTTCCTGGCCAAATGGTTCTTCATCAGAAGATTTTTGAAAAATTCTCAAAAATTTTAAATAATTCCTAAATTGAATCCCCTTTGCCTAAGGGTGCTTTGTGCCAAGTTTGGTTGAAATTGGCCCAGTTGTTCTTGAGAAGATGTTGAATTGTGAAAAGTTTATGGACAGACAGACAGACAGACAGACGACGGACAAAATGTGATCAGAAAAGCTCACTTGAGTTTTCAGCTAAGGTAAGCTAAAAACCCTGAAATATCTGAAAACGTGATCTGCGGCTCAGTTGTCTGCTGTCATATCTGCTGTGCTACAAAGATAAACAAACATAAGTGTCCATATAAATGATTTTCCAAAGCAATTAAATCGTCATGACATACTGTAATTAAAGGTATGTCACATGGTGTGAGGGACCCTAACTCCTACTTACAGTACAGATTATCTAAATGAGAATTCTCATAAAAATGCTTTATACATTTAAACATAACAATACAGAGAATGTCCTTTTTCAGTTGTGGGTGGTTATACCAATAATAAAGATATCTGTGTGATAGGTATTACTTTGGTCCATTCTTGCTGTTATATGTAAATAAAATTCAACACAAAGCCCAAATACATTTACATTTAACCTTAAAACACATAAAACCAAAGATTTATTTCAAAAGCTTTGCATAATGTTTGAAAAAAAATGACTTAATCATTAAATTTTTTTGACTTGGACATGTTTTTGTCAATGTAGAACTTCTTGCCCTCAGAGGGCGGCTTCTCGAACCCTAACCCCAGCCCTCGATTCTTGTTGAATGACATGGCTTTCCCATACTGGTCCTCCATGCTCCTCATGTACAGGTTCTCTTGATTCTGGGTCATGGCCACATTGCCACACTTACCCCCCAGAGTGGACAACTGGGGTGCGTCACTCTTGGCAGCTTTAAACCCTCCCAATAAGCGCAGGAATTTGTTTTGCCGCTGTTCATCGCCGAGGGATGCTGTGGTCCACTGACCAGTGTAAGCTGGATCTGGGTCACTGGAGATTTTCTTGTTTTCAGTTCTTGGCCCACATTCAAGGCCACCCTTTGACTTCTTCAAATCTGGTTCATCGTCAGTATCTTTACCCTTCTTTTTCTTCCTCTTCTTGCCACTGGGCCTTTCAGAGCTGTCCTCATGGACGCTTTCACTGTCCTCAGTAATCCCATTCTCTGTGCCATGGTCAGTCATCTTGTGCTTACCCTTTCTGCCTTTGTTTTCAGGTTCTGTTGCCCGGTCATCAGTATCTTTATCTTTGTCTGTAGGTTTTTTCTTTTTCTCTTTCTTCGACTGTTTGTTACTAGGGTCTGTTCCATCATACATTTTTGTCAAATCTTCCAAACATTTCTCACTCTTATCCTTGGACTTCTTCTTCTTCTTTTTCTCCTTCTTGGACTGTTTGTCTTCATCACACATTTCTGTCAAATCTCTGACACATTCATCTTTCTTATCTTTAGATTTTGTCTTCTTTTTTGACTTCTTTTTCTGTGAATCCTCCATCGATTTAACACAAATCTTTTCCTCATCACTCTCCATCTCATCTTCCAGAACTACCAACTTCTTTCTTTTCTTCTTTTTAACGGAGGGACACGTGCACTGGTCCTGGCTGTTTACACCACTGCCAGACAATGATATGCTCTCAGATTCAGTTGGTACTTTCTTCTTTTTCTTTTTGTCTTTCTTTGATTTCTTTGCTGAACTTCCACAAACTTCATCACTACCTAATTCACACTCCTCGTCCGTAACTTTATGTTCAACTTTTTTTCTCTTCTCAGTCACAAATTCATTTGAGTTTGTTAATTTATCATTCCCCTCTTTCATCTTCTCACATTTCCTCTTAGTATTTTTCTTCATATGAACATCATCACAATTCACTGTGGGAACCTCCTCCTTATTTCCATTCTGCTCACCTTATAAAGATATAAAACATAAAAACATTAATTTCATGAAGTTACAGTCATATGTATCATCTGATAGAAAATAAACCTTTTATTGGAGCCATAATGACTTCCTATCATGATCATCAATATTATGTTTTAATTAGTTCACAACTTGTGTATTGAATAAACATTGAAAATTCAAATATAGAAATGCTCAAGTACAGGTAAAAATGTAATACCCTCTGCAGCTTTCTTCCTGACTCTCTCCTTTTTTCGCTTTTTCCTAATAAAAGAAAGATGGTCAGTTCATTGTCGTCTTAAAAACTCAGCATTGTTTTAACCAGTTTAATTTGAACTTTTCATATGTGAAGAAATTGATTCAAATACACAAAAAACTCATTCTGACGTTAATTGTTTCATTATGAAGCATTCAGTTGATTAAAAAAAATTCCATTTCACTGTTTCACAAGGAAGGAAATTTTTGCTTTTCCTTTCATTTTATTCTATAAATTCATCAGCAGGTTTTCTAATCTGCACTGTAATATCCTAATATCAATTAACCAATGACAAACAGCTGACAAAGTCTTCCAAACTGATAAATTTTTCACTATTCCTGGTTAATATCTAAATCAGAGACATATAGAACAGAGGTTAGTGTATATGTCCCTGTCTGAATACCTGCATAAATTGCTGTGTTCTGTGTTTGGAGATCCCATTCTTTATGTTAGAACCGTCTGTTAAAACCGTCGCTTCGAATGACAATGCATTGAAAAAAGACTTTCACATTTTTCGCTGTTTACATTCAACACGTGGGAAGTTTCTGAAACTTTGAGCCCGATATCATTTTCCACACATGGGAGTACCCTCGATCCCGAAGGAAAATAATCGAGTTTTTTTTAAAAGCTAGCGTAGATAGAAAAAAAAAAATCAAAAAGTTTTAATTTGTTCTTATATTTTCCTAACATCATTGATGACTGGAATATGGGTTGATACATATGTATAAAATTATAAGTCTTTTAAAACATTGTATTGTAGGGTTTTGTGTGGGTGTTTGCAGGGTCGTATATGTTAGTTGTAGTAATAGATCTATACGTTCCTGGTTTTTGTGATTTTTATTTTTGTTTGAGCCTTGTACTATTCTTTTATGTTTTGTAGTAAAATTAAAGTGGCTCACTACACCTTGGAAAATTTCTCACACCAGTTGTAAATTACTTGATTATATATAAAATAGTATGATGCAGTTCTAAGACGTATATTTAATCAATATATGCGAAAAATATGCAATATCGGATTTAAGATTCAGTAAATATGAATGAAAGTTCCGAGCGATTTCGAATTCGTTATCTGCAGTTCAGAAGCCCGATATACTTTTTAAACACCTGAGCTCTTTGCAACGAAATAACCATTAAAAACATTGTCTTTAGATATACATAATTATGCTTTCATGTGATCATTCATATAGTTGATTCTCAAGAGAGATAAATTTGGGCTTGCAATGTGGTAAAAGAGATTTGTATAGATTATTTATAGTCAAAATAAAAACGAAGTCATGTTTGTGGTTCATTTTATACGCAAATACAACGTTTCATACGACTATAAAACCCTCGCTTCTTTGTAAGCATACAAAAAAGATCAAATCAAGTTTGGCCATTCACAGATCCGTCGTCTGGTGGTTTCACACCTCACCATCTGTATTGCTGTATTTTTCCGGTTGAGGGCGCTGCAGTCTAGTTGGTCAAGTTCTAATTGGTCGGTGGTAGTCACTCTTATGTCTGACACCGCGGCGCCATTGAGCCACCTCCAGTAACCCTCGTTGTCAGCGTCCGTGGCCCCAATGTGCCAGAAATTGGCGTCAGGGTCTGAAACACGATGAAATGTGCCACCGAATTAAATGTAGAAATATTTTGTTGATATCTATAGAATCGGAGACATGAATAACATGTCTCTGATACAAACAAGGAATAACATTTGTATCCATCAAAAATGGTAATTCGTGAAACTTTAACTCTCTAGTCATTTTCATGTCCACAGCGTATCATAACAAATGCTCCAATCTCTTGCATGTGTAACAATTTTGTTGCGTTTTGAACTTGGTTTAAAATGATGTTGACAAATCATTCAGGTGATTTAATGAAACCATCTCAATGATTGTTCGAAAATTATTCATACACAGAAGTGCTTCTTGGTTAGATATTTTTTTCTTTTTGTTTTTTATCATCTGATAGTTATTACACGTTCTGACATATTGGCTAATACAATCCGTTAAAATTTCTACAATGAGTTCGAGGTTATGTCGCTATTGTTAGTGGTTTCTACACTTACATATATGGCCAATATAACCGGTCATGAATTCTATTTTTGGTACCGTGTCCAGCATCATAAGTTGGCCGCCGATTTCCTGACATGCGTCACGTGACTGATTCCACGGTAACGTGTTTGTAAACAAATCAAAGCACAAGCGGTATTTGCTATTGAAAGTATGGCCTTGTTTTTCGCACTCTACAAGAGAAAAAAAAAACCTTAAAATAACATAGTTTTATTCAGATAAACAGAAAATTAATGGTGTAAATTCTAATTAATTGGTCAAAATCAAAACATATTTTGATGTTTCGACTCATTCACTTCCACATAGAACCGAGTAAATGTTACGACAACGACATTGTGAAAAATAATCACTTTAACCTTCAACCCAAGCAAGCTAAAAACTTAGACACGGTAGAGAAATATGATATCATATTGCTTTTTTCATTTTCAAAAAATTGAAATTTGTTTTACGTATGCCGACTTTTCAGGCACGTACAGCCTATGAGGTGTAGGGGGCAGGGTAGCACCCCCTCCCCCCTCTGTTTGTCAAAAAACAATTAACATGTTGTCCGGTAAATTTTTAATGTACTGGGTGGGTGTACAACAAGACCATGTAGTAAATTTTGTATTTACACCTAGTACATTTAAAATTTACACTGTGACATATGTAAGAATGAAATTTATTTAATTAAATTTATTTCTTAAATTTTGATTTTTAAAATTAATTTAAGTCTAGAAGATAGAACGCAATATTTTAAAAGATACTGGATGGTCTACATATTATCCATCATACAGTACGATTTTAAATATTATATTTTAATCTATAAACAGTAACTTATCCAAAAAAATCAAATGAGATAGCTGTGAAGATTCAACACTTTCCTCTTTATTGATACATATATATTATTATAATAGTAACTTGACCCAAAGGGTCGGATCACGTCGAGTTTGCAGGCGCGGATCATCAGATCAAACGGGACGCGAAGCGTCGAGTTTGATCTGATGATCCGCGCCTGGCAACGAGACGTGATCCGGCTCTTTGGATCAAGTTACTGTTATAATGATAAATTTATTATACACCCTTGTCTTTTTAAAAGTTTTAATTACAAAACTTTGTTTTTAAAATCAAATGTATCATGTTCACTTATATAACAATGCTATTTTGAAACGAACTCCTTTAAAACGCGCTAAAAATACAGACGTTATTTAACGCGTTCTACATCAACAGTTTCAGAGAGAGGTGATACGGAATCAGAAACCAACATTGTGGTTATCCGGAAACTCGGATCACACTCCGTAAAATTTACAGTATCAAGAAGGGAAAATTGAAGAGTATATAATAAAGACCTTTTCACGAAATGACCCCTCTAAATTTTCGGATAGTTTAAAATGTTTTGTAGTGATAATGTTTTTGTAATACAGAGGACGCATTATTTTAAGACCGATTAGGAATTGGAGGTTTGGTGAAATTAATGTTTTTAAAATTCGGTGGGGGGGGGGGGTGCGTAGATTTTAAAATATATATATTAAAATACAACTATATCGGTAATAAATACATGAAAATATCTAAATAATTTTTGTAAAAATAGATAAATGTTTCTTGGTATGCCTTCTTCAGTACACCGATTATTTTATGGAATTAGTGAGAATTATAGAGACTGTATTTAAAAGGCATGTGGTGAAGTAAATGCAAAGCTGATGGAATATATTAGTAAGTTATTATTGTACCTGGTGAGATCTTGACAAAGTTTTGTATGCCGTAGATGTTCATAGATGTGTAATTCTGAAATGAGTACGGCTTGCAGATAGATAGAGAGGAGTCGTAAAATATCCCAGCACAATTTCCTGTTCCTGCACACGCCAAACAGCACGTGATCAAGCCCACGCCTTCTTTTGACGAGATCACACCAGAGGTCGCTATTGAAGGGGAAGTTAAAATGGCGCCATCTATCAGTTCAAAGGTTACAGAGTTCATACCTAATCAAAAAAAAATATATAGAAACTATATCAAAATAATTATCATTCAAATAAAACCTTTCTTGAAGTCATTTCTTGGAATATCGACTTTGTAAGAGAAAAGCATATCGATCGAACACGGCCGAAATCGACAAGCTTTGTGTGTATACCGGTATGTACATGTAGTTGATGTACATATATCATATATTATAAATATATGAATAAAAGGGTCATATATTTACTTATATTATTTTCTCTAGGGCAAACGAAGTCATTATGATGGTGAAATTTGAATATTTTTAATGGCATTTAGCATAGATGCTCTTTTTATTAACTCAAGTTAACAAAACAAAATGCATGTATGCCTTTAATAGCACACAGTGAAAATAATATTTTGTCGTCTTGAAAAGGGGAACTTTTACCATCGCAACGTTGCCACATCGCATGGTCATTAAATTTTCCTCACACATCATCGTATCTATCGATATCGTCATACATACGACCGATATAGGATCATCGTCATAGAATCTCAAAAACATCATAAAACAGCAAACTCGTAACATCGCAACGCCGTTTTATCGCATAGCGTTGGTTGCAATAATAATACAGCTGGAAAATGGCAACAAAATTACTTCAGAGACATTGGAGTTTCAGGTCGTGTTAATAGGAGAAGTTAAAACCCTAAAAAGGAAAAAAAATAATCAGAGGGTCGAGAAAGACACAGATTAACTGTAGCAGGAAGAATACATGCATTTTCGCCGTACTTTATGCAAGCAATAAGGCCTAAAAGAATCAATATTGAGTTCCCCCAACATTTACCGAGAGAAGTTCAATGACAAAAAATCATTACTTGTTTAGGTGCGCATGCCTCAAGTTAAAAAAAATACTTTAACACAAACAAGTGTCCCCAAAAGACAACACATTCGTTCATTATTAATTACTGTTGTAATAGGTTCCACTTTTGAATATGAAAACATCACAGGCAACGAAGTGCTAGTAATTCGACGACTGTGAAATTAAACAGTGGGTCTGGATAGCATCATCAACCGTAACATGAAACATCTCTTGTTTAAGTCTTATGATATAGAGGATACCCATGTTGATCTATTCTTATGATATAGAGGATACGTACCCATGTTGATCTATTCTTATGATATAGAGGATACCCATGTTGATTTATTCTTATGATATAGGTATACCCATGTTGATCTATTCTTATGATATAGAGGATACCCATGTTGATCTATTCTTATGACATAGAGGATACCCATGTTGATCTATTTTTATGATATATAGGATACCCATGTTGATATATTCTTATGACATAGAGGATACCCATGTCAACTTGATCGTTTTCAATGGACATATTTTATTTATCGAGGCTGGGGTCGAACCTAAATCATTCTGCTTAAAAGGGACGGTCACACTACCACTACACCCTGCATCAACTACTGAAAGTAAATGGAGCCAACGATTATGATGATGATGGTGATGATAACGACGACGACGACGATAGTTTTCCTATTAATTCAATACAGCCTTACTTTTGCCGTCTTCCTATGCAAAATTACATTTACATATAACTTATTCCCCCCCCCCCCCCCCCCGTCGGAATAAAAAAAAGGAAACATCAATAAAATACAAACAACAACAAAAACAAACATGAAAATTCTGAAAATCCTTTAACATTGCTCTTAGATCTTCTTTGAGAATTGGTGTATCTCATGTATTTTTGATGTTTTTTATTGCATTTCCACCGTTGCGGCATCACATGATACGAAATTCATTGCATTCACAGAAAAAGTTTCGCTTCATATTTTGCTTCAGGTAGTTTGTGTGTCCCGTGACCCGCTGTACACAAATCGACCGGTCTTTCCTTGTTACATGTGATTAAAATCAGGATTATAAGTCAAAGATGAACAGAATAACAACGTTATTTTTTATTCAGATTATCGCAATCTAATTAAAATTAGACTTGTAAATCCGCTCCTCTACGATACGCTATACAAGTAGGTACGTTCAGAGTTGTACCGTTGGTGAAATTGAGATTTACCGCTGGCAGTATTTGGTTGCCATCGGTGAACTATGGTGGCCATTGGTCGCCAAGTGCTGCCATTTGTAGCAATTTGTATAGGTAGTACCATGAACGATTTTTGGTCAAATTCAAACAAATGGTATCTTTTGGTTACACTTGGTTACCAATTGTAACCATCTGAACACATAAAACAGTTGAAAACAAAACAAAATACCTTTTCTCTGTGAAGTGTGACCGTTTCCCTTTAAAACAGCTTCATTGAGTGATTTGTTATGCTTAAAAAGTCATTATAATACCAAACTTTGATGACAACTTTGTTAAATTCCCAATTATAAAAAGAAGTCTACAAAAATACTACCAATCCATAATTAATACAAAGAAAGTAAAGATTAATTGCAAAATTGATAATAGATATTTAACGCCAGCAAAAATGTATATAAATAGAATCAATTTTAACAGGAGCTTGGACTTTGGGTAGTTGTCCCAAACAGCAATGTGACATAGGCCTATTAATAATTTCTTTGTTGGCCATGGATCTTTGAAATCTATAAAGCAATTTCTACGCAATATGTGCATATTTTACTCGATATCAACATCCTTTTAACTTCATTTGATGCAAGAAATAATAACGTCTTACCGAAAGTCCAAGCTCGAATATCAAAATGCTGGTTCTCTATCACATACTTTCTATAATACCGAGCGCAGCGAGAGGCGGGCGAAGCCCGCCTCGCGAAGCGAGGATTAATGGTAACACGTATGTATAAGAAAATCAGTGAAAAATGAAAGTTGAATCGGGGGTACTAAGGCCAAAAAAAATTTCTTCCAGCCCTGGGCGCCGCCATATTGGCAGCCATTTTGTTTTTAAAAAGTTAGTTTGATCATTGATTGACTGGTACTTATCGATGTGTATTGCCCCTAAACTCGATTAAATAAGTTCCAGTGTTTCAATAGAAGGTAATTTGAATTAAAAGAAATTAAAAAGGAAAACAGATAAGTTTCAATAGTGCTTCAATCAAGAAACACGATTAGTTCTATGTATGTCTTATCAAATTATCAGATGGAAAATAAAAACATTAACATCAAGGAACTGATCTTTTAGATACTGAATAAAGTATTCAATTTTGTTACCGCGTTATTTATATGAATCAGATTGATACTCAATGAAAGAAGAAATTTTAAAAAAAAATTCGGAATAACGTCACTCTCTTCGGCTATTTCCGAAGACAAAACGTGTACGTTTTACGTCTGAAACATGACGTCATAATGTAGACTGAGCACGCGACGTTTACTTAAACTTTAGCTAATGATTTGAGAAGGCAACCGGACGGATCCTACTGTGTGCGTTTCAAATAAATTTTGTTCTACAAAAATCAAACTGCACTGTGTTAAATCTGCGCTCGGTCCAACGGTCACACCGTTTACATATTACTATACTCTGTCCCAAGATATTCTGGATTTACATTTGGCTTAATTGCCTGATATTCATAAATACCTCAGGGTTCAAACGATGTTCATTCAAAAGTATGAAAAATTTCCAAGATTTCTTAGTCAAAACGCCCCTGTTAGCTTATCAGGTTTCAATACAATGCTAAAAAATCTTATGTCTACGGAGATTTTGTATTGCAGCAAGCCCGGATGATAACGTTGAAAAATTGCGCGATGCATTCCGAGTGTATTCCGAATAGAGAAAAGATGTAAACATTCCCCATTATAAATCTCCGTAAGGAATCTGTTTTCGTTCTTGTGAATTTTTCCGAGTGAAAGATGATAATTAGTCAATGAAATTATCTTGGAAAATATCCCTTTCAACTATTTCAATTGCACTTCTTTCACAGGTATGTGTATTTATATTAAAAATCGTCCAAATGTGCTGCATAAATATCTTGGGACAGACTATAAAATGTTTCTGGGTATAGAAACGGGTTTTAGAAGCCCTCAGTTGTCTTAGATTGTCTTCAAAATATTCTAAAGTCTTTTTTTACATCAGTACTATAGGCATCTTATATCCCACCATGTTGAATTAGCATATGGCGTCACCTACCAACTTGTCCAAGCTCTAGGCTGCTGGTAGATTTGGTGACCTTATTTGAAATTGAAAGTACACCAATGGTCAACATTGGTAACCAATTGCTACCACTGGGAACCATTTGTAGACATTGGCGACCGAACTTGCCGTTGGTAACAATCTGGTGAACTCTGAACGCTATAGTGTAGCGATCGTACGTGAGCGGATCTAAGATCTAATTTTAATTAGATTGAGATTATCGTACCCAGGAATTAGGTCTTGCCAAGAATATAAGACCACCTCCTTGATTTCCAAACCAACACTCTCAGCTGAATCGAGAATGTTAAACATTTCACATTGCTCCTGAAGATTCTTTTAATTGGAGTACTACTGAGAAATTCTTATTTACAATTTTCAGTATGTGTAATATTTTCTATCGAACTACTAGTATCCCTTTAATAATCTAAGTTTGTTGTTTGGTAAATATTGAAAACAAATAGAAGTTGACAGGCCAATGGGTTTATCCATTCCACTTTACCGCGGGATTACCAAACTGATTAATTGTCAGAATGCAAATAATCAAAAATTTTAATAGCCCTTAGGTGAAGATAATTCGCAAAAATGGATAGATTCGTGGCAGACAATTTATTTTTGGACGTGAAGAGAAGTGTGATATACTGAATCAGTGAATTAATTCCTGGATTAAACTCTTTTTATTGCATGTTTTGTTGTCCACAGACTTAACCTAACAATATTTCTTTTTATGTAGGCAGAAATTGTCTTGTACTATATTGTTTTAATTATAGTTTAGGTAATTATCTATGCCTGAAAAGGTTTTTTTTTTTCTTTTTAGGTCAACTGCTCGTGATTTTACATTAGATCCAGCGAAAGTTCGCCCAGCAAAGCCAGCCATTTTCTTCCGTCTCCCGTCCTTTTCTTTTCTTTTTTTTTTTTGGTTTGAATGACTATTATGTATTCATCCCATAGTCCGTCTGTTTCTCCGTGTATGTCTTCTTGTCTTCTTTGTGTTTGTTTGAACAACACAATTTTCGTCTATGCCAGCCGCCAGTGTGCATGTAAATAACCATAATAAGTTTCTCGATCCATACGTTGAACTATATTACTATTTTACTTCTTAAATTTAAGCTAACATTTTTTATAAACAATCCTTCAGATCGGAGATTCTTTACGTACATTAAATGTTGAAACCTTTAAGTTAAAAAGGCAAACAATGTAAACACGGACAAGAGAGCATTTGTGGATACATGTAGTAAATATTTAATTAAAGAATATATTGCTCTCTTTGTTGATTTAATACGTTTTGATCACATGTAAATGGGGACATTGCAGAGATAAAAAGCATAAGCCGTGTCAGACGGTTTCTTCATTTTTTTCCTAAAATGATTACAACCACTGTATTCTTTAATAACAATAAAAAAGTATTGTTAATTAACATCTTACCTTTTCATTTAATTTTGGCAAATTAAAGTTATGATAACGCACGTATATATTTTCTAGTTGTTTTTACTCCCCCTTATAACTGTAGCCATTTTTGGACATGTCATGGAGGTGGCTTTTTTGATTTTATACAGTTTCATTGACTTGTTTTAACTGCATCAACCGATGAAAATTATCACGTAAAAAAATAACGGAGATGTTCATCTTTATCCAGTAACTTAAGTTAAATCCTTCTCCATGCCATTAGGCACATAATGGCCGGTGTTTATCCCCGGTTTCCGTGGTGGTCATTGACTCCCCCGTGATGGGACACCAGTCTATCGCAGGTTACCTCACACAGGCCAAAGCCCAGTTTCAGCTGAATGGACTGAGACAATGTTGATTAAATGCACGGCACCCAACGCAAAGTGACCGCAACGGGTTTTAAACCAGCGACCTTTCGATTACTGGCCTAACGCCAATGACCACTGCATGAGCCATGTGCTCAACTATCAAGAGCATCAATAAATGCTTATGTTTAATAATTTTTACGAATTAAAAAATACATAAATAGATAGATAAATAAATAAATAAATAAATAGATAAATAAATAAATAAATAAATAAAGTTTCTCTGTTTATGTACCCGTGAAGACTACAACACAGTCCTACCTTGTACATGCATGGCCGATGTAGCCACACTCATAACAGCTATAGTCAAAGCTAGCTTCATTTCCATCGCATGGTCTCGCGTTTATTCACAGACTGTTTCGAAAGCCTCCAGATAAACAATGAAGAAATCTGTTGATTCGTTCAGCTGCTGATTTGATGCGAAGTAATCACACGAGAGCACGAATGGCAGGAACTGTTACAGTCCAACATCGCTTGATTTACAGACTGTGTATGTCTTAGTACAGCCACCAATCAGATCTGGAGGACTCCGCCGGAATACGCGCCGTCTAGACTATGGAATCGGTTTGGAGAGAGAGAGAGAGAGAGAGAGAGAGAGAGAGAGAGGGGGGGGTCGGACCGGACAAACGGACGGACACATACGTAAAGAAATCTTAAGAGACACATACGTAAAGAAGTCTTAAGAGAAGATTAGTGTTAAACCTGAGGTGGATTGCCTGACGTGTGCTGTGTTTATCAAAATTATCAAAAAAATGTCAGCGATGTTTCAATTATAACTAAATTGGCTCCCTGCATGCTAAATAAGCCATTTGAAGCATAGATAAATGGGTTTTTGCTTTTATTTCGCTCCTAATTAACTAGACTTAGTGATTTAAATTATTTATTGTAGGGACACAGCTTTGACGTACTACTATGATAATGATTATCAGTAAAACTGGTCTGACTACTATCTGATTAAATTCGCTTACTTGAAAGATACTTAATCAATATTGTATTTATTAAATCGGAAATACTTTTTTTTTAGATTGCATCAAGATCGATCTACTAAGTTCCAAGGGAGGAAGACAATACTATATCAA
Organism: Magallana angulata; assembly: GCF_025612915.1. NCBI lineage: Eukaryota > Metazoa > Mollusca > Bivalvia > Ostreida > Ostreidae > Magallana > Magallana angulata. The sequence goes on from NC_069113.1 coordinate 53,814,912, forward strand.
ATTAAATGCTTCATCAAATGAAACCTTTTCATGATATCCCTCTGGATGTCTTTTTGTATTAATCCAGTAGGTATAGGATTTTTATCGGTAAAAATGATGCAAATAAATAATGTTTCATTTAAATTTGTTGCGCAGCTAGCTAGAAGAAAATTTCAATAAGCAAAAACGTATGCAGATTAAAGAAAATTTACAGTAAACCTTTGATAGTCTAAAACCTTTGTAGATAGATATTCATTGTATGGGGTTTTGAAAAAAAAAAAGAGGCGAAATCACAAATCAAGACAATTATCGGATATACAAAAAAGTAAAAAAAAAAACAAAAACAAAAACAAAACAACAACAACAACAATTAACGATAAAGCCCCAGGTGGTGACGATGCAGTAAGTGAATATATAACGACAACCAATGAGACCCTTGTAAACTACCAGTATGCAGAATTATTAGATCAAATTTTGATTTTGATAGTGACAGAGTAGCAAAGGATATGCTATTCCGGGAATAGTTAAACCAGTTTACAAGAGCAAGGGTAACAGAAGCCAACCAGAAAATTACAGACCAATTACATGTTCTCATTTTGGATGTAAAGGAAAACGTTATACTAAATACATTTAATCATTGTAGAACAAACAGGTTTTGCAATTGATGCCTAGAGTAGAGTTATAAGATCTGAATAGTCTCCCTTTTTATAAAAATTGTAACAATAGCACTGGACAACCAGCTTTTATGAAATAAAAAACCTTGTCTGATGTGGTGCTACAGAATGATACTTGGTCAACAAACAGTCTGAAGAACGACCCATTTTGATGTCATGTATTGATATGATTATAATTAAATTTCTTACTCCAAGTAATACAAAAACTGCACCAGTATTTTCCAATGTACTACTATTCTCTTCATCATGTAAATTAAAGCCTGAATTATACTGATCAACAAACCCTTGAAAACCTGTACACATCTTTTTTGGTCTGATGTTTAACTTTAATTAAAACTGTTTTAGATTATTCTTTAATTCTCAATTATCTTAAACCATCGTTTATCAATATGTCACTTTTTATTACATTAAGTCGCTTATAAATTTTCTTACTGACAATTTTTTCAGAATTATACCTTACGGGTAAACAGATCACAAACGTACACATCACAATCTTATAGATCACAAATTTAACTTATAGATCACGAACTTAAAGATCACAAACATACATGTATATAGATCGCAAACTTATAGATCACTATAGTAGTAAAAGATCAAAGCCTCTAGTAAAAGATCAAAGCTTCTGATAAACAACTTTTTTGAAACAGTTTATTTGACATTTAGAAAATTGTCTCTAAAACAAACTGCCACCTCTCCCACTTTTGAGGACATTTGTTTGAGGAAAAAAATGATCAGAAAACTTAACATATATATCAACTGCAACCCCACCCTTGCAAACCGCTAACATAAAAAAAATGATTTTTCTCCTAATTCGTAATTTTACAAAATATCTCGTTTAGCAGGGCATAAATACGTAGATCCGCCTCTTAATTTTTGTAAACGGGGAAAACACTTCTTCGCGCATGCGCTACGCACTTGCCGCCATGTTTCATGGATCACAACATTGGGGGAAAAAAGAAATCTTTGTGTACATCTGGAAGCAATGATGTATAGATAACACTTTGGAGGAATTTTATTTATTTTTGAGGTTTTAACATCTTATGTTAGGATGGCGTGTTTGGCCAATTTGAAACAAGACATTAAATTCTTGGAAAGTGTTTTTCCAAAAGACCACAAAGTTTTCCAGATTTTGTCAGCTTCGGTTGACGAGTTAACGTGTCGTTTTGTAAGCAGAGATGGGCGAAAATATGATGTCCACGCTAATATAATGGTAAGTGGTCGGTTGAAATACTAGTTTCACGATTTTCTCTCAGATAAGTCTATTGTTTCTACGTCCACTCGGTATCACGCAGCTGATTCAAAGATTATGTCATCACCAGCTGTAAAGTGAACGTTGGGAATAAAAAAGGAAGTGAATTTCATATCGTGATAATTGACCCCATCTCTAACGACTTATTGTGTTGTATTATCTGTGTTAAATTTAAACTCTATCAGTCGGTACTACGTTTTATTTCCATCTTTGAATAGGAAACCTACCCCCAGTCTGCTCCTATATGGTTCAGTGAAGATGACGACACCATAGTCAGCAATGTTATATCTCGCCTTAGTGAGGCCCCTCCAGACAAAAATAATGTAAGACAAATTTCATGACTTAAACGTTTACAGGAATTAATGTAATGGACAATTGACACTCATAATGTGATAAAAAATGGAGAAATAACCTTACCCAAAATAAAGCAATAAACATTGAAAATAGAAAGTTAACTTATTTTTCGAAGTTTAGTAAGAAAATATTATATTTTCCTTAGATGATAAACATTGGCTTCTAAGTTCTTCCAATAAAGATTATTATAAAAGTAAACCTTATTTGACCGTATTTTAGATTCTTCACCAAGTGCGTATTCTAGTGACCGAGCTTTGTGATTTGTTTGATATGTCAGCCACAGATTCCATAAATCAACTGGACAAGTTTCTTCGAGACAGGGTAAGTTCTTGTGATGTCTCAGAATAAAAACCTATGGAAAAAATCATGTGCATGTGTGTCCCAATGAAAAAGGCACACTCAGAGTATACTCAGGAATAGAGAAAAGTCCATAAGAAAGAATTGAAAATCATCTATAGCTGGAAGTCATGCTGAAAAAAAATTCTCAATGACATGCATTATAAAGAATTAACCAGAGCTGAGTTTAAAATTGTGAAAGCATAGAAAATAATATGCTCCAAGGAAATGAGTTTTAACATTGTAATTATTTGTTGTTGTATAAATGCCCAGTGACACAGCTGTTGTTCTTCCATTCTCAGGGTCTGATGATGCAGCTCAGAAAGGAAAGCTCGGATGAAGAGGAGGAGGAAGATGAAGACCACTATGACATGGAGGAGGATTTATCAACGTGAGTCTGTGAATTGATGATGATAGTGATGCGTGCACAAATCATTTAGGGGGAGTCAATATGGCAGGCTTATGTTGTATCGTAGGATGAATATTGGTGTGTTAGTAGGGAAAAAATCTGTAAGAGAAGATGTATAATGGTAATATATTTCATATTTGTTTTTGAAATAATATCATTGTTGTTTGACAGCATATCCTAAAAAATTACTTTAAACTTCTTGAAAAAAGTTTAAAGTACACAAGTTTAAAAGGTTAATTTAATCAATCACTAAGGAAAAAATGTGTTTTCAATGGGCAGGATGTCACCTTCAGTGAATTATGTCACAGCATGCATACATCATCAAATATGTCAAGGTGATCAAAAAGTCAGCTGATTTACCTGTGGGTGAATGAAATAATGTAGACAATGATTACTGAAGAATTATTAATATTTGTTGGGGTCAAATTTAGTGGATTGCTGAAATTTTATAAGTTCTTAGGGATGTAATTTTGTGTATTTTTTAATACCTACCAAAGGAAATATGACTTTATAACCCTAATTTATTAATTTGTGAAGGATGTTAATTCGTGGCTGAGAGGTACCCACAAAAATTGAACCGCCACAAAGTCTAATAATTCCACAGTATACAGTGCATTTGTATTGATAATGTTTGAGAAATTAATGCTTTAAAGCAAATCATGGAAAGGGTAAAAAAAAATTGTAATATGTTTTTATTAAAAATGGAATTATAATATGAAATCCTAACATATTGTTCTAATACATGATGTTTCATAATATGAAAACAGGAGTGAACAGAAGATGAAAGATGTTGAAGGAATCGACACAGAACAAGTCTTGGTGCTAGAGAGGTTAAAACAGAACCAGAGACAGGATTATCTCAAGGTAAGAAACAGAATCATCTCAAGGTAAGAAACATTTAGAATTATCTCAAGGTATGAAACAGAATTATCTGAACGTAAGAACCACACAAGAGCATCTTACAGTAAGATTGAAACACCATCTCAAGGTAAGAACTAGAAAAGATTATCTCAAGCTGAAAACCAGACAGGATTTTCTCCAGGTATTGCAGGTAAGAATCAAACAAAATTATGTCAAAGTAAGAACAGAGACAAGACTATCTTAAGGAAAGACCCAACCTCAAAATAAACACTACACTAGGATTATCTCCAGGCAAACTCCAGAATAAAGATAATACCAAGGTGAGGTAACTTACTGTTACAACAGTCTGTAGATGAAGATGTGTCTGATGAGACTGTCATATGAAGTAAGATTAAAATCTTAATTTGATTTCAGAGTTCTTTGTCTGTGCAGGGTGTTGAAAATTTTTGTAATAAAACACATTACAGCTAACATGTTTTTATCAAATTCAGATATTAACACAAAAAGTAATTTTCATTTTATCACAGCAAAGAATTGTAAATTTTGTTTATAATAACATAAATCTGGCCACCGTTCTTTGTTCAAGTGTTGAGAATGGCATATTATGTTTTAATTGACGAGAGCTTTGTTTTCCTTTAATCATGTGTTCATAGTATGGCCACTGTTTTGTAGGGCTCTGTCACAGGTTCTGTTCAAGCCACAGACAGACTGATGAAGGAGCTGAGGGATGTCTACCGCTCAGACAGCTATAAAATGGGTAAGTTAGTACAGGGAGCTATAGAATGGGTAAATTATTACGTAGGGCTATAAAATGGGTAAGTTATTACAAAGAGCTATAAAATGGGTAAGTTATTACATAGAGCTATAAAATAGGTAAGTTATTACATAGAGCTATAAAATGGGTAATTTAGTACAGGGAGTTACAGAATGGGTAAGTTATTACAGGGAACTATAAAATGGATAAGTTAGTACAGGGAGTTATAAAATGGGTAAGTTATTACAGGGAGCTGTAGAATGGGTAAGTTATTGCAGGGAGTTATTAAATAGGTATGTTATTACAGGGAGCTGTAGAATGGGTAAGTTATTACTGGGTGGGTGGGGGGGGTATTAAGTAGGTAAGTTATTACAGTTAAAATGGGTATGCTATTACAAGGGGGGGGGGGAGAGATAAATGGTAAATTATTACATGTAGTTATTTTTGATGAATATAAAGCTTTGACAAAGCTAAACAGCATAAAACCTGGTAAGCTATGACAAAGAGAATAAAATTTATTTCAAATTCTGACTTCCATGCATAAAATAGTGAAGTTTTGACTGACAAGGAGTTATTCTGAACATGAACAAATCTTAAAAATGTTTAATTAAAGAGTTCTGATGAAGATGGTTGATGTGTGAATGTAACTTGCTTTCTTTTTACAGGTATATATTCAGTTGATCTAGTCAATGACAGCTTGTATGAGTGGAGTGTCAAGTTAAAAAAGTAAGTCTGACCTTTTGTGTACTTATTCAAGAAATCCGTTTCCAAATCTTTATACATGTATTAATCTGAAATTGATTTAATATGCAATATTCTGTCTTCAGTAGCACATGTAGATGACATTTATTTTTTATCAAGATGGGAATGTAGTAGAGTAAATTAAAGAAACACCGCAATGAATATATTATTGGGGCCCTGCTCTGTGGGTGCTTTTAGTGATCAGTCAGTCTGTTCGGCGTCACTTGTCTGGAGCATATATCTTTCCTCTTTTCCCAATCTAGTTAATAATTCACCTACAGTGTGCCATTGAGTAAATGGTATGCAGTGCTTTGAAAAAAGTTTCTATATATAAGATTAAGGTCAGAGAAGAATAATGTGTAAAATCCTTGTCCGGATCATATATATTTTGTCTCCTTGGTCTATTCTGGTTCATACTTTAACTACATATTGTCCATTGTCAAAGGGTGTGCAGTGTCCTTAAACAAAGTTTCTGAGTCAAAGTCATATCATATTGCTGATTTCTCAGGCCTCTCACATCCATTTTTGGTACTGGGGTATTTGGTAATTTGGTAATTTTAAATTATTTTTAAAAGAAATTATTTTTAACGGGGAACATATGTGTATAATAATGAGGAAGAAAAAAGTTTATCCACAATGTGTATTACAAGTTTAAAAAGAAGATGTAAAATTTCCCAAAAGGTTTTTGTGTAATTATTATATGACAAAGAAAAAAAAATGAAACAGGTTTTTAGAATTTTAAAAAAGTTATCTTATTTGTATATTAATGTAAGATTTAAACTATTTTTGAATTTATACCTTTTACAGATAAATGTTTCTTGATTGTGTTAGCTCAATGACAATATTTATAAAATCAGTCTTTGTACTTCTCTGTATTTGGGGTATTAGTCCAACCCTTTGACCCAATTACTACCGTTTTGTAGAGGGTCTGTTTAGATAAATAATTAACAGCCTATCAACTATCTGTAATATCAGGATTAAAAGTAATAAACATCGTTTTTATTAAAATTACACTGTTTCTGTCTGAGGAAATTCTGGCTAAGTTACCAATCACAAGAAACGGTTTACAACGCGGTAGTGTTGCACATCTGTACAGAGCTTTAATGACTGCTGAACATACATGATATATACATGTATTAGGAATTAGAATAATTTTCTCTTAAATTACATTATTAATTTTAGGCAATCTCAAATTGGGAAAAAAACCACTCAATTTTGGGAAAAAAGATGCCTTTTTCACGTTGGGAATGGGGCCGAATATCGACCCCAATGAAAGAGAATCGAGAGGCCTGTTTCTTGTGTCTGTGGTTTCCAGGGTTGACTCTATAATGCATTTAATGCATTTAGTATTGTATGTAGTGAGTTCACTGTGTCTGTGTGTTCCAGGGTTGACTCTGTAATACATTAAGTATTGTATGCAGTAAGTTCACTGAGTCTGTGTGTTCCAGGGTTGACTCTGTAATACATTCAGTATTGTATGCAGTGAGTTCATTGTATATGTTCACTGTGTCTGTGTGTTCCAGGGTGGATTCGGACAGCTCCCTCCATCAGGACCTACAACAGTACAAAAAAGAACATGGCAAGGACCACATCCTCCTCAACTTCACCTTCAAGGTCAGTGGCCAGCAACCAGTTCATAGGGGTCAGCATGGCTCTCAGTAGCCTCCATTATACACCAGATAATTATTCAGTTGCCACATACTATATACCATACAATAGCAATCTATTGCATATCAGATAATCAGTAACAACCTATAATGTACCAGATAATAGATGGTCACTCATCATATACCAGAAAATTGAAAGTCACCAATAATGATCCAGATAATTACTCAGTAACCACAGCCCACCCAATATACAACTGGTTTAAACTATGTGGAATCAGCTTTGGCTTATTAACCATGAAGTGGTTTATATAAAGATAGGCCCCAGTGCAGATCATTCTAGTATGAATGTGGTATATAAGTATAAGTTTAAGTATACATATACTAAAATTTATGTAACTAAGGCAATATTTTATACAATATAAATTGAACTTTACTTTTAAGGGCATTGTCACCATTTTTTTCACTGCTTTTGTTCAAATTTCATTTTTTATGTTTTGAATGCCTTGGAAATCCATTTCTAATAATGAATCAAAATTTGAGTGTCAGTCGAAGAGTTATAAGCAAGATAAAGACCTAACAACTTTTTTTCATATAAACAAGGTACGAATCCTTTTTTGTTTACATTGGTTCAATATACTGCTAAAAATTCTTTTTCAAGCTAATTTATGTCAGTTCTAATTCAATTTAAGCATAGATAAATAGTTCCCAGCATTTATCTTGTATCTAAAAGTCGAATGTATACATTAACACTCAATACAGAAACAAAGCTTTGTTAACATATGACAAAGTATTGTGAGCTCTGTATCTCGCTTGTAACACAACTGACCCTGAAATCTTGGTTGACCATTACAAATGCCTAACTGAAGGATCGTAAACATTAATAATGGAGAAATAATTTTTTACCAAAATGCTGACCATGCCCTTTAAAAGCAGAATTAAATATTTTCGAAAAATTTACATGTTACAAACAGTGTAACCATTGTTTTATTTTTCTGAAGATGCTAATCTTGAGTCCCTGTTTTCAGGATAACTTCCCCTTTGAGCCTCCATTTGTACGGGTTGTCAATCCAGTCCTGAACGGGGGATATGTCCTACATGGAGGGGCTATATGTATGGAGTTATTAACTCGCCAGGTAAGCGATGGATATACAGTGTATATCCAAAGAATAAATGGTAATGATTATCAAAGCTTTACAGGTAAATTCTATTAGAACTGTTTCTACAAGAGCTGGGACTTTTGGCAGTATGTGTCAAACTCCAATTTGATGATGGTAGGGTCTACCCATGGTTAACTGTCCAGTCATTGACTTGTATGTGTATGATAGTTTATTATAGATATGCATTGGAGGTGATCAGTTTACTGTGTCTACAAAGGGACTATTCAGTGCACTCTGTCAACACATACAAAATATTGAAGGAAATAAGTTTTACAACTTTCAAAGAAATTTAACAAGAAATTATGGCAAAATTAAATTTGTAGTAGCCGTTTTATTTTTAAAAAAGTAAGTGATCTTTTTACATGGTGAAAATTTATCAAATTGTCTTTTTAATGATTAATATACATTGTTATACATTGTACAAAAGACAAAGTTTAAAAAATTAATAATCTTTTGAATTTGAAATCTAATGACTAACTTCTGCAGTCTGATGACTTACGATAATTGATTAGGAAGAGATACACATCAGAAAGTAATTCATTATCTGATTAATTATTTAAAAGACCTCATAGGCTATTAACTTTGATCAGTGAGAGTATCAAGGTTTGATAAGTCTGAACTTTCTTTATAATGATAAATCTACATTGCTTGTTAGTTTTGTTTTTAGTCCCTAAATAGTGGATATAGAACAACAGAAACTGATAGGGTGTGTTACTGTGTTAGTGGAGAAAACCTTTACACTCAGATTTCTTAAGCTTTGCATTATTCTTAAGCATTCTAATAAGTCAAACCTGGTTCATTTGTAAAGTTGTCGGTAAGTTATTTTTGGATATATTTGATATTATTCAGTATTTCTATATACAACTTAAATTTTATTTGGCTTGATTTACATTAAAAAACATTTCCTTTCATAAGAGGATGCTCCACTTAGCAGTGCTCTTGTTAATAATTGTATTATTTAGGATTAAAAAAGATGGGTCATACAATCATACAATAAATATGAATTGACCGGTCAGCAGTTTCAATATAATACTTCATGCTGGTGCTGTGTGTCACCCCTCCATATTATCCATGTAATGCTTCATGCTGACGCTGTGTGTTGTAGGGATGGAGCAGTGCCTATGGGATGGAGTCAGTGATCCTACAGATCAGCGCCACACTGGTCAAGGGCAAGGCCAGGATCCAGTTCAGTGCATCAAAGGTAGGCTGTAATAGTGTGTATCAAGGGCAAGGCCAGAATCAAGTTCAGTGCTTCAAAGGTAGGCTGTAATAGTGTGTATCAAGGGCAAGGCCAGAATCAAGTTCAGTGCTTCAAAGGTAGGCTGTAATAGTGTATATAAAGGGCAGGGTCATGAAGGATGTAATAGTGAATATCAAGGGAAGGATGTTATAGTGTACATCAAGGAAAGGATGTAGAAATGTTTGTTACACTGTCATGTTATTAAATATTGAAATTTATATTCTATACAATACCCTCAGCATTAGCAAGACACTTGGCAACGGAAAACAAAATGTTACATGGGTTAAATTTTGTTTGTCGGATCGCTGTAGAATTCACCTCATTCTCAAAGTTCTCTTTAAAAAATGGTGCCTGTTTAGGAAGGTAACAGTTGAAACTGACACACCTTAAAACCATTTTCAACCTTTGCTTCATGTCGGTTGACAGTGGTTTCTCAAGGGTGTCAATTTTAAATGTTACCTTCTCAAACAGGCACTATTTATAAAGCAACAAAAGGCAAATCCAGGTGTCAGTAAGGATGTAATAATATTATCAGGATCAAAGTTCAGTAGTTCAAAGGTCGGCTGGTATAGTGTATATCAAGATCAGACCCAGGATCTTGTTCAGTGTCTTCAGTAGGTTATTTATTTACATTAATATTGTATTTAGGTCTGAAGTAATCCAATTCATCACCAGAATTCTCTTTTGTAATGATAGTTACAAAATAAATGTAATGAGTATTTCTGGGTATACATATATAGCTTAATCGAATAAGCAATGTTGAGAAATGTATTGGTGATTTAATAAGATCAGTTTTGCCTTATTAAATTTTTACATAAAAGAGTTGTCTTCTTTTTCAGAATCAGTATAGCTTAGCAAGGGCCCAACAGTCTTTCAAATCTCTGGTGCATATACATGAAAAAAATGGTGAGTTTATACATGGGTTTTCCTTATTAACAATTCATTTTGTTGCCGATTGCGATGATTGTACTTAAAATTCAGACTTTATTAAGTGCAAAAAATAAATTGCACTACTTAATTTCAAAAATGAATATTGTATCATAAGCTGAAGATATAATTGATTTATCATACAGTAAAACACGGTTATAACGAAGTGCCAGGAACTGGTGATTTTGCTTCGTTATAAGCGTAATTTGTTGTTTCCCTCAAGTTTACAACATATAATGAAGTCACAAGTAATGAAAATCAGTTTGGTGTTAGCATCAATTCATTTTATTATTCTTTCATGTTAAATACTGAAATCTGATTGGTTTAGACGCAGTTGATAATCCGTTCTATTACCCTTAGAGTTAGCAACACACTTGGCAATAGGTAACACAACGAATTGTTACATGAGCGTAAGTTATACGCGTACGGTTCGCCGGAGAATTCACTTCATTTCTATATAAAAGCAGTAAAATTTTCTTCAAAATTAAGACATTCAGTATAATAAAATAAACAGGTACTATTTATATAATAGGCATGTTCGCTATAACCTTGTTTTACTGTACAATGTAAAGCACATAAGTGATTTAAAATTAGGACTAAACGTTACGGAAAGTTTTTCTTGTGAAGTAAATCACAGTGTTATAATTATTTTTTTGGCTTATTATGAACTACTTTGTGAACACATGCGTTTGAAGTCACTCCTTGATTTGTTCCCAGGTTGGTTCACACCCCCTAAGGAGGATGGATAACCCCAGACCAAAGATTCTCTTCCTTTACACATTGTGATCATCTTCATCCAATCTTCTGTCATCTCTGTTCATTGCTGGGACTCGGGGAGACATTAATGCTACCACTGGTGTCAAATACCTTGGGTGGTGTAAAGCGTCAACTCTTTTACTGGTGTCCAATACCGCAGGTGGTTTGTGTATAAAAGACGATGAAAATACTTGTTCAAGTGGATAAGACTATTACTTGACTTCCTGATGGTAGTGTTGCTCTACTTAATGTATTTCAATGAATTGAGAGAAAGAGAGAGCGAGAAAGAGGGGTGTTCATGCTAATTTGAGAGAGAATAAGCAAGAATAAGAGCAGATTTTGTTTTAAGTTGTCTTCAAGATATGCAAGTTTTACTACATGTTTTGTCTTGAGCTATAATGTATCATTTCCAATGTTAAAACTCATACACCAGCTGTGTGATGAATGTGGATTCTCTTGATGTAATGTTACTGTATCAATTAGAGACGTCTGGCTTCTCTCCGTTGGTTCTGTATGCAATTAACCAACTCTGTTAAATAAACATTAGATGATATTAAGCTTGGTTCACTTGTTATTAGTACACATGACATGAGCTGTAACTTCCTGGAAACACAAGCGAGTGATTCTGTTCACCTGTCATATTCTCAATTCTCTATAAATAGGACCAATGTAATCCCCTCTCCCGAATGTAGGTATGTTTATTTTAACTAATGTATTTGTGTTTTCTAAAGTCTGAAAATATAATGCAAATATTATTTAAGAAACGTTGTTTTTCATTGAAATATATTATGTTTAGAGGTTTATACATACTTATACACTTGTTTTTTTTACAGGACATGCTTTGGCTATCTAAATGAGAAGAACTCGATGTTCGAATTATTTGTGATAATGAATTAAGAAAAAAAATATTTACTAGTACTTGAAGTGATGATGCACATTAAACATTACAAATGCAATCTTCAATGCATGGATGTACATAAAGATTTACTTTTTATATGTTATTAACAATATCAGAAGTACACATTATAGTAACAAGAAACGTGATACGTTATGCATACTTGTAACCTAAAAGTACATACAAGTACCGTTCACGTATGCATGGGTAGGTGCAAAGTACTTGTACATGCATGTTTCAAGTATTTAACCTCTCTATTGTTGCCTTGTGTACAGAGAAAGAGACACTTGTAATGTTTATAACAGATGCCAGACAACAAATATGCTATAAGGTACAGGTACAGGAGTTGCTGTTGAAATTGGGAGACTAAGCCATGTGTTGGGGATATTTCAGAAATTATGAGAGAACAGGGGTTCACATATTCGGTAATTGGTCTGTCCATTCAAAGGGGAATCAAAATTGTTAATGAGATAAACGATCACTTCCTTTTTAAAATGGATTTAAAGAATAAAAGGCTGTCGAAGTAGTGCATGTCCTCCAAAAAACAACTTCACTAGAATTGTCAATACTTGGGTTCCTTTTATAGTGCTATGTTTTAATTGGGATCTTAACCGCTAGAATTAGAATGGCTCAAAAAAGGTGTTGTGAGTTCTACACAGAAATATTCATGATATTTTTTAATATCTACAGTGCTACTGTGATATTACTATGCAATGGTCAAAATGAATACCCTACATAGCGTAATTTTTTAATTTAATTGGTGCAATCCCCAGTCCGAGTTCGTAGATACAGCAATCGTTGAGAACGACAGTATAAATCAGATCAGCAATGTGGCCCATGGGCCTCTAATACCCATAAAAGAAAGCTCAAGATTTCTAGAACGGATTTTATTCGATCCCCGTTCTGTTGACACATGACATCAATATCAATGAAAGTAACTTAAGCATGTCTGACTTTGAATTGTGGAGAGGAATTATATAGGTTGTGCAATCCTTTGTGTTACTTTGATAATAAAATATTGTTTAAAATAAATGGACATCACTATAGTATCTTGGCACAAGCTGTCCAAAAATAAAACAGTTCACAAAATAAATAGTTCACAGCTGAACGAAATCAATTCAGAATGAAAATTAATATAGTTCACAATTAAAATAAATCAGTTCATAGTTGAATTAATGGTAAACAATTTAAATAAATAGTTCGCAATTACAGCAACAAGTTCAGAACAGGCTGAGTCTGTCGATGTTCCGGGTGTTGGGCTGATCGAAGCGGACCCAGGAGATGTCCTCGGACCTCCACTCGGGGTTGATGAAGTGTCGGCTGACCCTCTCCCTCTCCTTCAAGGAGCGTGGCCGGGGGGAGTGACTGGTGTAGAAGAAGGGCTGGGTATCCACGTTAGAGCTGGCGGACAGTTGACGGACGGGGGCCGGCGGGACATGAACACGGCGGCAGTACGGCAGGCGGTCCTGGTACACGGCGTTTCTGGAGAGAACAGAATAGGTCTATATTAAAGCGTGGCAATTTATCTTAACTGTATACCGAATTAACATGAAAAATCACTGATTATTTGAAGGTATCTTCACTAAATTACTACATACAAATCTAATTGAGTAAAAAGGGTATATATATATTTTCTTTGCGGAATTAATCTTGCGTGGGTTTCTAGACGTTCATTTCAGAAGGTCAAGCAAACACCCATACAGGCAGGTAGCATTGTTTTTGAAAGTGGGTGAAGGGGGGGGGGGGGGGTGGCTCATCCGAGAAATCGTGACAAGCAGAAACTTAAAATAGGGTGGTGTGGATGCAGTACCTATAACTTCAATTTAACCGTTAATTTCACTCCATTTCTTTTTTAAGGTCCAAAAAAGTGTAGGGGGGGGGACTCCGCCATCCAATTTTTTGTGTTAAAATTTAGAAAAATGTCTGCTGCGAAAAAAGTGCCCCCCCTCCCCCCGTGCCCCCCCCCCCCCCCCCCGATGCTACGTGCCTGCAATACCAGTAAAATTAAAAGAATTCTATGTAATCCAGAATATTTTGCTATAAAGACTGTTAGTTTGTGCAACAGTTGTATTCGATTTCACAGAAATCGTTGACACCGCCAATTATAAGCAATATATCGAAAATTTAAACTATTGTAATTATTATTATTAGAATGTATATGACCCCAAAATGACGTTAAAATTAGAACCTTTTAACAATCTCGTTTTTCCACTTGTGTTCGAAATCTTTCCTCCATTTATGCTTTTTCTCTTGTTCCTCCTCACTCATCCAATTCCGTAAGGACGCATGCGCACTACACGTGTCCCTGTTCTGGAGGTTTCTCCGTATGATGTGGAGAGGTAGGCGGTGGGGTGAGACCGTCTTTCCCATGTCAGGCCGGGGGGCCGAGTGGAGCCAACGCTCACGTAATGCTGACGTCACTAAAATAAAGCACCTGTATTAATAGTTAGTTTTGTCACTATGATTTCGATGATAAACTAATAGGATGGAATGAAAACTAAAAGTATATTTACATATCGGGTTAGTTATTAAAACATAGGTTGACCAAGATCATTTGTACAGGTATAAATAAGGATCCCCTTGTACGTACTAAGTCGAACAAGGTGTACTTTAGTATGCACTGTAAGCATCAATGTATGTCAAATATTTTCTATTCATTATACTTATGTAGGGTAGGTGTTCAGTGGGTTTTTAAGTTGATTGAATAGGTAACTAGTTGTACAAAAGAAATAATGTACACATATTGAGATCTGCTGTAAAGAGCAGCAATCTATTGAATAGAACATCAATCTATTGTATAGAGCAGCAATCCATTGTATAGAGCAGCAATCTATTGTATAGAGCAGCAATCCATTGTATAGAGCAGCAATCTATTGTATAGAGCAGCCATCTATTGTATAGAGCAGCCATCTATTGAATAGAACATCAATCCATTGTATAGAGAAGCAATCTATTGTATAGAGAAGCAATCTATTGAATAGAGCAGCAATCTATTGTATAGAGAAGCAATCTATTGAATAAAGCAGCAATCTATTGTATAGAGCAGCCATCTATTGTATAGAGCAGCCATCTATTGAATAGAACATCAATCCATTGTATAGAGAAGCAATCTATTGAATAGAACATCAATCCATTGTATAGAGAAGCAATCTATTGTATAGAGCAGCAATCCATTGTATAGAGCAGCAATCTATTGTATAGAGCAGCAATCCATTGTATAGAGCAGCCATCTATTGAATAGAGCAGCCATCTATTGAATAGAGCAGCAATCTATTGAATAGAACATCAATCCATTGTATAGAGAAGCAATCTATTGAATAAAGCAGCAATCCATTGTATAGAGAAGCAATCTATTGTATAGAGCAGCCATCTATTGTATAGAGCAGCCATCTATTGTATAGAGCAGCAATCTATTGTATAGAGCAGCCATCTATTGTATAGAGCAGCCATCTATTGTATAGAGCAGCAATCTATTGTATAGAGCAGCAATCTCTTGTATAGAGCAGCCATCTATTGTATAGAGCAGCAATCTATTGAATAGAACATCAATCCATTGTATAGAGAAGCAATCTATTGAATAGAGCAGCAATCTAGTGTATAGAGAAGCAATCTATTGAATAGAGCAGCAATCCATTGTATAGAGAAGCAATCTATTGAATAGAGCAGCAATCCATTGTATAGAGAAGCAATCTATTGAATAGAGCAGCAATCTAGTGTATAGAGAAGCAATCTATTGAATAGAGCAGCAATCCATTGTATAGAGAAGCAATCTATTGAATAGAGCAGCAATCTATTGTATAGAGAAGCAATCTATTGAATAGAACATCAATCCATTGTATAGAGAAGCAATCTATTGAATAGAGCAGCAATCTAGTGTATAGAGAAGCAATCTATTGAATAGAGCAGCAATCCATTGTATAGAGAAGCAATCTATTGAATAGAGCAGCAATCCATTGTATAGAGAAGCAATCTATTGAATAGAGCAGCAATCCATTGTATAGAGAAGCAATCTATTGAATAGAGCAGCAATCTATTGTATAGAGCAGCCATCTATTGAATAGAGCAGCAATCCATTGTATAGAGAAGCAATCTATTGTATAGAGCAGCCATCTATTGAATAGAGCAGCAATCCATTGTATAGAGAAGCAATCTATTGTATAGAGCAGCAATCCATTGTATAGAGCAGCAATCTATTGAATAGAGCAGCAATCTATTGAATAGAACATCAATCCATTGTATAGAGAAGCAATCTATTGAATAGAGCAGCCATCTATTGAATAGAGCAGCAATCTATTGAATAGAACATCAATCCATTGTATAGAGAAGCAATTTATTGAATAGAGCAGCAATCCATTGTATAGAGAAGCAATCTATTGAATAGAGCAGCAATCTATTGTATAGAGCAGCCATCTATTGAATAGAGCAGCAATCTATTGTATAGAGCAGCCATCTATTGAATAGAGCAGCAATCCATTGTATAGAGAAGCAATCTATTGTATAGAGCAGCAATCTATTGAATAGAGCAGCCATCTATTGAATAGAACATCAATCCATTGTATAGAGAAGCAATCTATTGAATAGAGCAGCAATCTAGTGTATAGAGAAGCAATCTATTGAATAAAGCAGCAATCCATTGTATAGAACAGCAATCTATTGAATAGAGCAGCAATCTATTGTATAGAGCAGCCATCTATTGTATAGAGCAGCCATCTATTGAATAGAACATCAATCCATTGTATAGAGCAGCAATCTATTGTATAGAGCAGCCATCTATTGTATAGAGCAGCCATCTATTGAATAGAGCAGCAATCTATTGTATAGAGCAGCCATCTATTGAATAGAGCAGCAATCTATTGTATAGAGCAGCAATCTATTGTATAGAGCAGCCATCTATTGTATAGAGCAGCAATCTATTGAATAGAACATCAATCCATTGTATAGAGAAGCAATCTATTGAATAGAGCAGCAATCTAGTGTATAGAGAAGCAATCTATTGAATAGAGCAGCAATCCATTGTATAGAGAAGCAATCTATTGAATAGAGCAGCAATCCATTGTATAGAGAAGCAATCTATTGAATAGAGCAGCAATCTATTGTATAGAGCAGCCATCTATTGAATAGAGCAGCAATCTATTGAATATAACATCAATCCATTGTATAGAGAAGCAATCTATTGAATAGAGCAGCAATCCATTGTATAGGGAAGGAATCTATTGAATAGAGCAGCAATCTATTGTATAGAGCAGCCATCTATTGAATAGAGCAGCAATCTATTGTATAGAGCAGCCATCTATTGAATAGAGCAGCAATCCATTGTATAGAGAAGCAATCTATTGTATAGAGCAGCAATCCATTGTATAGAGCAGCAATCTATTGAATAGAGCAGCAATCTATTGAATAGAACATCAATCCACTGTATAGAGAAGCAATCTATTGAATAGAGCAGCAATCTAGTGTATAGAGAAGCAATCTATTGAATAGAGCAGCAATCCATTGTATAGAGAAGCAATCTATTGAATAGAGCAGCAATCTATTGTATAGAGCAGCCATCTATTGAATAGAGCAGCAATCTATTGTATAGAGCAGCCATCTATTGAATAGAGCAGCAATCCATTGTATAGAGAAGCAATCTATTGTATAGAGCAGCAATCCATTGTATAGAGCAGCAATCTATTGAATAGAGCAGCAATCTATTGTATAGAGCAGCAATCTATTGTATAGAGCAGCCATCTATTGAATAGAGCAGCAATCCATTGTATAGAGAAGCAATCTATTGTATAGAGCAGCAATCCATTGTATAGAGCAGCCATCTATTGAATAGAGCAGCAATCCATTGTATAGAGCAGCAATCTATTGAATAGAGCAGCAATCCATTGTATAGAGAAGCAATCTATTGTATAGAGCAGCCATCTATTGAATAGAGCAGCAATCCATTGTATAGAGCAGCAATCTATTGTATAGAGCAGCCATCTATTGAATAGAGCAGCAATCTATTGTATAGAGAATCAATCTATTGAATAGAGCAGCAATCCATTGTATAGAGCAGCAATCTATTGAATAGAGCAGCAATCCATTGAATAGAGCAGCAATCCATTGTATAGAGAAGCAATCTATTGTATAGAACATCAATCTATTGTATAGAGCAGCAATCTATTGAATAGAACATCAATCCATTGTATAGAGAAGCAATCTATTGAATAGAGCAGCAATCCATTGTATAGAGCAGCAATCTATTGAATAGAGCAGCAATCTATTGTATAGAGCAGCAATCTATTGTATAGAGCAGCAGGGGCTGTAAACAGTTGTCTGGTACAGAGAGACCAGAATTGCGGCACGATATCCCTAGTATATCATCCAGTATCAACTTCTGGTGTACCGTATCTGGGTTTGTCGGTACTCTGTAAGCATATATTACTGTTTTTAAGTTTCAAGTCTGTACAATTATTTATAAGTACATACAGTTTTGACTTTGTGGCAACGGTAATTAACAAATAAGCATGCAAGCAATACATATACCGCGTCGATATTTTGTAAGCATACTGTAATACATTTGCCAGTACATCCTAAGCATACATTTGTCATTACATCTTAAGTATACATTTGTCATTACATCCTAAGCATACATTTGTCGTTACATCCTAGGCATACATTTGTCATTATATCCTAGGCATACATTTGTCGTTACATCCTAAGCATACATTCGCCAGAGCATCCTAGGCATACATCTGTCATTACATCCTAAGCATATACATGTATACATTTGTCCTTACATCCTAAGCATACATTCGCCAGAACATCCTAGGCATACATCCATCATTACATCCTAATCATACATTTGTCGTTACATCCTAGGCATACATTTACCAGTACCTCCTTAGCATACCTTTATCATTACATTCTAAGCATACATGTCATTACATCAAAGTATACATTTGTCGTTACATCCTAGGCATACATCTGTCAGTACATCCTAAGTATACATTTGTCGTTACATCCTAAGCATACATTTGTCGTTACATCCAAGGCATACATTTGTCAGTTCATTTTAAGCATACATTTTGTCAGTGCCTTGTAAGCATACATTTACCAGTATATATCGTAAAAGCATACAGTACATTTGTCAGTACATTGTAAGAACACATTTGTCAGGACCTTGTTAGCATACATTTGCTAGTACACATTGCAAGTATACATTTGCTAGGACACTGAATGCATACACCTGTCTGGACCTTGTACACATACATTTTAGTACATCTAAAGCATACATTTGTCAGAACATTTTAAGCATATATTTGTCAGGACTTGTAAGCATAGATTTGTCATGACCTTGTAATCATACATTTGTTAGGATCTTGTTCGTATACATTTTTCAGTACATTGTAAGCATATATTTGTTAATACATTGTAAGCATACATTTGTAAGCATACATGTGTCAGGGTATTTTAGGTATACATTTAGCTTGACCTTGTAAGCATACTTTTTAACATGTCTTTGTCGATTCTTTGCAAGCATACCGTGTACAATGTCAGTACTTTGTAAGTATACATTTGTAATTACTTAGTTAGCATGTACTTGCTGTCAAGGTTCTGTACTTTGTAGTAGACAATGATTTGTCAGTAATATGTAAGTGTATCGGTGTACATACTGTGCCTGAGTCTGTCGTTAGGGCGGTAAGACTTGGTCAGGAACTCCTCGTGATTAGCTTGTCGTATTTTCTCCAGTGAATCCTTGAAAAAAAGAAAAAAATCAAAGTACTGAAAGTACTTACAATATTGTCGATACTCCGGTGACATATTCCCCCGCTAATAACACGATGAAGCTTGGCTCACAGATGTCGGAGCGTCGACCAGAGTGCTATCACCCCCGGCTTATCGGCTCGGGGTTCGGCGGTTCTCTATGTAATCTCTGTTTTGATTGATGTTTTTTGTGTAGAAAAATCAATAGCGATCTGTCAATCGGAGGTATTGATAAGTCGTGAAAAATTAATACAAGGGAACCAACGTGAGAAAATCCTTGCAGTGACGGGCTCTGGTCTCGTAAAACGCGCACTTGTTGTGTGGGGAAAACAATGCACCAACAAATGTTTAACCTGCTCAGCTTTTGGGGGGACCTTTAAATACGAGCACGAGTACACATCAGTGCCGTTTGAAGCTTTTATAGTACGTTACTATCAACCCTTAATTAAATTGATTTTTAGAATGATAATGTAAATTAAAGTTACCTGAGCCATCTGAAGATTTATTCGTTTAAATGCCGTTATGTATACAAATAAACATGTAGATTACTTACCAGACGACCTGTATTCATGAAAAATACAAGTATGTAATTCAATTGTCGTATTATACTAGTATATGAGACGAACTAATTCTACGTTAGTACTGTTGAATTTAAAAGTACCGTTTTTTGCATGAACCGTTTTGCCAATACTTGAAATGAGATTCCATTTAATATTACATTTAAGTTGCACAATATCATGTAAGTTAATCTTTTTTCAAATGTGTACAATCACCCCCCCCCCCCTTACCACTGTAACCCACTGGTAGTTCGGGGGTGGTACCTGTAATAAGTATGTAGCTTAAAACACAAACAAGAATCGAAGGCATACGGAAATTATACGGTCCGACTCTTGGACTTGATAAAACACTTGCACCTCAACCCCCCTTCCCCCCCTCTATCCTCAAATGTTGTTTTAGTGCTGATACTTGTAATATTGTATTTGAAACAGGCACGTAGCATCGTTTTTGAAAGTGGGGGGGGGGGGGGCAGACTCATCCAAAAAATCTTGACAAACCAAAAAAGAAGGAAAAATTTAAAGTTTCCCAAAATCTTCAAATTCCTAAGGGGGGGGGGGGGGGGGGGCTGGCGTAGTATATAACTTCAATTTCGCTCCTCATTTCCTTATTCTCTTATCAATTTTTTACATACTTCCAAATAAGTGGGGGCCAACTCCATCATAATTCAAATTTTTATATGTAAATTTTAAAAAAAATTGTTGCTGCGACAAAAAGTGAGGCCCCCCCCCCCCCTCCCCCTGATGCTACGTGCCTGTGAAAAGGCGAATATAATCGTAGATTATGCAATTGCAAATCATAGACTTCAATGCATATATTGCCATCTACATTTCGCCGTGATCAGGCTCATGGTGATGTTTAACTGTTAACTTCTTAGGCTATATCATAGCTCGGGAAGATATATAATTTGTCATTCATATTTAAACATGTCAATACTGTTAAAGTTTGCAAATGCTTACACTGTATTTTTTAAAGATAAATAAACATTATCTGATATCAAAACGATACATATTATTACTAGTTAGCAGTTGCTACTTTTTATAATTTGTTCAGCAGTTTAGAAGAAGATTTTATAAATGCACATTTTACTTGCGCTTTTTAGACGGAATGGGTATTAAATGTTTTTGGCAGTCAATACTATAGAAATATACATACATAGCTATCTAAAGTTACGATCTATCGCGGTCTATGCAGTAATTCCATTGACTATTTTGTTGGTATGCCTTTAATCAACTTATTTATAAAAAAAATTGTGCATGTCTAGCATTTGGAATCACAGAGAGAGAGAGAGAGAGAGAGAGAGAGAGAGAGAGAGAGAGAGAGAGAATAAATTTGATTTTGATTTACCTTCAGTGAAAGTTTGTCCATTTTGAAAAGATCGATCTAAGAATAATTTTGTCAAGCACTGTCTTTAAACGACACTATTAATTTGCATTAAATCCTCATTAAGTGACAAATTCAGAGATAACGATTGCTTTTACTGGCGGAATCTTTCATTACTACCACTTTGTACCTGAGTATTCCAACCTTACCTCCACACTCATTGTTTAATGGAATCCAAATAACAACCAAAGGCACAAAAATTACTTTACTTCCATATTGTTCCCGGCGATAAATATTATTTCTCTATTCCGCTGCCATTGTTAATCAATTTGCCTTAAACTGATTTCATCTCCCTTTTCATTACACAGGTTTATAGTCAAGTTGGGGGGCGACGATCTACAAATGTTACTCGGTTTTTAAAACACAAAGAATATAACAATGGGTAATTGCACGCCTGGAATGGATCGGTTTAAATGCCTGTGCAGGGGATTCGTTCGGACTATGCAGAGTCTCTAATAGGCCTGATAATCTAATCCAGTACTGCGCCAGATTAATGCAGTGGTGGACACCGGTGCATTGTCTGTTGGGGATTTATACTTAGAGGATTAACGGTGAAATTAGGATTTTCCAAGGGCGTCATTCGATGCCAGAGACCTCCTGTTTGTCTGTCCGTCTGTCTGTCTGTCAAAGAGGAGGCTCACAGAATTCCGGGAGTGCGTTTTACAATTATCATGGGACAAAGTCGTAGATATTTACATTCTTTACACAAAATCTATTCAAATCTATTTTTACAACTATCATAATCCATATACATGTACTTTCAATATATTGCAATTGAATTAAAACAATTCTTAGTTTATGATAACAAGATAACAGGTAGCATTTATTAAGTTAGACTAGTCTAAAGCAATGCCTTCTTTCGTAAAATGCACTCTGGGGAAATAAATACTGAATAATCTGTACATAGTACATGAGGTACATTTCACTTTAGAATAGAATTACTAAAAAGCTACCTAAATAAAAAGGTATGTTTAGATTTAAAAACAATTCACAATAATTTTTAAAGTTAAAATATGGAAATATTTTTTATACTTACTAACCCTATTTTCATTTTATTTTTGGTATTATTTCTTATTTGTGGCATAAAATAAGAGTGTTTGTAGTTGATGTTTTTTTGTTGTTTTGGACCATTTTTTGTTTGTTAGTGAGGTATTCCATATCCACTGGGGAGTGACAGCATTTTAAAGTTACTTCTCTTAGAGTTACAAAACACAAAATTTGTAATGTACGTTGCATAACAGGTTTTAATAATTAGCATTTTTTTTGTTTTTGAAAATTAAAAACAAACTTAAAACCAAACAATTGCTGTATCAAATTACGAGACAGTGAGAGGAAAAACTGTTTGACTGCACAATGTTGAATAATGCTTGAAGCTATAAATGAGTTAAACAAGATATGTTAGGTGTAAAGGCAATACCGGTAAAATCCAGTTTACAGTTTACCTGTACAGGTGATATGTTACAGATCCACATATATACACAGATACCTGTTGTATAGCACTATCAAAACAAGGACACTCTAAATTCTAAAATATAGAGCAATCCTTCCAAGTTAAAAAAAAATCAAAATTAAAAAAGCAAACCCTGGAAAAGATTCATACAGATCTTCAACTTCTTTTTTGTAAACAAAAAAATCACAACCAAATCTAAAACTTGCCACCAAAAAAAAAATCCTTCAGATCTAGTTCCAACTCTATAATTTGCATAAATACAAGTCAAAGTTCATGTCAATAAATTATAAATTCTTGTTTGGCTCTATTTTTTATAAAAATACTAATAGCAAAGTACAAACATAAAAGATGATGAATACTTTGTAGAACTACACAAAATAACTTATTGTGTTATGCAGCAAGTATTAGTCAATTAGAGTACCTTAGGGCATCATGAATGAAAATATATTCACAGTCATATTTACAAAATCTGGTAAAAACATGGTTTGAAAATCTATCACAATTCTCCATCAATGTAAAATATCACAATTCATTGCTTAATAACAGTTATCCAAACAGCCTCATAATCACATTCCAAATGGAGAATTCACACAAAAAATATAGAAAAAGGAAACAACACACACATACACACACACTCAACATGTACCCATGCAATCCTATCGTACAGTGATGCTACACCTTCTGACTGTTGGCCATGTTTCCTCTTGTTCGGAGTTATCTTTCCCTGACAGTTTCATCTGTCACCAGGTGGTGTCTGGCTGTGTGGAATGGTTTAAGGTGGTGCTACAGTTCATCGACTCGTAAATTATGCATAGTGACCTAGTTTATCAAATTAAGTAAGTTTCTTTAAGGTTGATTTTAATGCACTTGGCCCCTTGGCAATGTTAATAACCCGTTTTGTTGAGATATCTCTCCGCCTCCAGAGCCTCAGGACAGTTCATTATGACCTTAGGGAGGAGACGGTCAATATACGACTTCATGTCCTTGTTTTCCTGACGTAGCGCTGAAAAAAAGGATTCATTCTGAAAACTTAAACAGCCTTTTTACATGAAAAGAACACTGGTTGCATCTTGGAAGTGATTTTTCAAAATTTTTTTACTTCTTAATGCGCACTCTAAATTTTTGTCATGTACTTTACAATTCTAGTTTCAGCTTCATTATCTAAAATATTACAACTTTTATGTATAACTTTTAGTTTCAGTTTCCCTATTTGACACATTATGACTGTTACCTATATTTTCTAGTTTCAGTTTCTCTATCTGACAGAGGAGGTGGTCCATGGAGGGTGGTGGTTCTGGACTGGGGGGTCCATGACTGTACTTTGAGAATGGGGATAGAATATTTCCATCACTGGCGCGCCGCTTGTATAAGTGGTTCTTTGGCTGTCCGTCTCCTTGAACATTCTCAGTGCTCTCGGCCCGGGGCAAAATAATCTATCAGGTCAGAAATCCAAAATATTATAATACCTGTTATGCTTCAAAGATAAAAATTTATTTATTTCTGATTATATTATATCAAGAATGTAATGAGATTTTCTATGTTTTAAATGTGTATAGAAGTCTCCTATGGAAATAAAGTGGCAAATAGGAAAACTGTTGTAAGTAAGAACTCAAAGCTTTCTTTTTTTTAATTTTGCACTCACGAAAAATTATATATTTCTGTTTTTTCTTCCTAAAAACAAATTATACGGAGAGTTTTACATGGTAGCAAAATTTTAATAAGTTTGTTTTGACTAATTGAATGATAAATGGAATGATATTGAGGATCATATACAAATTATAATTACAAGTATTTAACATGCATTTAAAAGTATTAAAAGAACATAAAAGTGCTTAAATTATTTTAAAATGAAGAAAACATTATTCAGCTGGTAGTGTGAAACATGCTATAACCCAAGTTGATGAATTTAAAATCATTGTTCTAATCATGCAATTCCCTTAGTCACAGGTACTGCACTCTTAGCCTGGTCAAACTTACAGACCATGTAAGAAATGGTGTATAGTGATCTTATTATCAGAGAAGTAAGAAAGTCAACCATAGATTTGTTATTTTTAAATTTGTTTCACTGTGCTTCTTAAAAAAAAATCATGTTCTTTTGATCTGCTCCCTTAGATTGCTTGAACAAAATATATCAACTGAGTTTATAATGCATAGATAGTGTTAACAGATTGGGAAGAGAGGAGGGTAGAAGGAAGCGTTGTTTAATAAGGGACAAATTTTAAGACAGGTATTGTAGTGTCTCACCTTTATCCTACAGGAATGTGATTTCTAATACACACACAACAACACATCATCAAACAGTCTAACTTAACATTACAGTAAACAGTGCAGAGTCTGCTATAACACACAAAACAGTACGGGTGTGTTTAAATGTGATACCTGTACTGTCTTCTTGGGTGTCTGGGGGGATGGGGGCAAACTGTCGCTGGCCGATCGCCGTCCGTCCGTCTGATCATCCTTGGGGTAGCTGACCTCTCCCTCTGGGGGAAGTTCCTCCACATAGCTGTAGGCCTGTCTTAGGCGACCAATGCCGCCAGATTCCGTCTTTATCTCCACGTTTCCGATTCCTGCCAGAGATGGTTTGGTCGTACAGTAGATTCTATTGGAGGATTCCCATACCACAGAGTTGACACATTCACACTCACAAATAGTCAAGTCCACAATGTCTGCCTTACTCATGCCTAAGTTTCTGCCTTCAATGGTCACCTTGGTGCCTCCTTCTATCAGACCACATGACGGGGTAACCGAGGTGATCACTGGGCTCTTCACCTGTTTATCATTCTCCTCATTCTGATGGAATTTCTCAAAGCTAAAAATATCCTGGATGGACCGGGAGAATTTGTTGTGGAGGGTGGATAACTTGGACCCTCCCCCCTGTTTGCTCTCTTTGCCGTTCTTGAGGTTGATGATAGAGGAACTGTCAATGCTGAACCTCCTTTTGAAGATGTTTGTCGGGAGACTGTTGGGACTCCCTGTTTTGATGATCGGGGTATGCGCCTGCCTATACTGGGATACATGGCACCTATAGATGAGTTCTCCCTTGGGGTTGGGGCACTTTTTGTGGGGCTGTAGGGACACTATGGTGGTGTACCCAGGTGGTCCTGAGAGACTGGTGACAGGTATATTCACCTGACCAAGGATGTCTTCTTTCTCTGTCACTTTGAAAAAGACCTGGTCCAGGGGGTTGGTAACTTGTCTATGAATAAAACAATACTGACTTTGAAAAAAAAAACAAAACCCAATTTAGTTTATAATAAATATGCGGGTACGTAGTACGTTGACTATTATGAAAAATGCTATTTTCTCAACTTAGTTAAGGTCCTACAAGATAATCAATGAATATTTTATTAACAAAATATGTTAATGACACAGGTCAACATATCTATTTGAGATTGACAACATTTCAACAATAAAAAATGCTGTATGATGCCAAGATTTTCAATCTTTCGACAATAAAACATGCTGTTTGATGCTGTTTTTAGATTGAGATTCTTTTTTTCTCTCCATCCATTTATCATCTGGATAACAATACTTACATGGTGGATTCCTCGTTCCATTCTGGATTTCCATCTGGATCCTTTACCACTGTTGTTCTGTATTTCTTAGAGCCAACCCCAAAAAGTACAGAGAATTTACATTTTCCTGCAAGAAATTAAAGGAATCCACTCTAAATATTTGAGTTGAATCTAAAAAATGTCAAGGATGTTAGCTCCTTTACGTTTATCAATCTACTGTACTATCTTTTTACAACTTTTTTAATAAGCCTAACAGGAAATTTAAAATGGTTGCTTAATATCACCATTAGAGAGAGAGATCGCAGAGAGAGAGAGAGAGAGGGAGAGAGAGAGAGAAAGAGAGAGAGATCTTACCTTGTCTCTTGCTCTGTAAGCCTTTAGCACTAACAACTGTAATATAAACAGAAAAGCTCTGATTTTTTTCATATCTCATTGTTTTCTATCATCTACTTAAATTACTTACCGGTAACAAGTCCACAAAACTGCACAGAAAAAGCTAGATCAGATATCACCCATCTCCTTAAGAAGAAGGATGGGGTCCTAAGGTCAATCAGATAATTGACAGCCTCTCTGTGAGGTGTACAGAGCTCTGGTACTCGTTAGAAGGGTCAGACCTGCTAAACTGGCTCAAGCTAACCGTGGGCTTGTTTTGTTGTACAGGAATAGGAGATCTTACATGTAACATTGACATCCTTAAGATACTGTAAATTACGTGCTACAAACTGGGAGTGGTCAATCAATTACACGACTAATTAAGTTAATCAGCATAAATATGTGATTATGTGGAGAGAGACACTGGACTTTGACGGTTTAAAAATGATTATTGATGATGTGGTTATTCACTTGGTTCAATAAAACATCTTGTCAACAATCGGAAAATAAAGTTTAGTTCCCTGTTTGTTTATACAATATACTGCTAATTTACATCAACATGTGACCAGTACTTATTCACTTTGCATTTTTTATTGTCATTTAAGGTGTAAAAACTTCTGCAGGGAAAACTGAAAGGTCAGGCATGTATTTTGTGGAGAGATTAGGAGAGAGCTGGTGTGTGCCTGATGGTTACATACATGTAATGGCGTGAATGGCCCGGGGCCGCCCACCTAATATTCTCACGTCTGACACATTCAATAATCTACTCATTTGTTCAGGATTTCTACCTTCTGAATCCCGAGGTCTTGAATGGATCAGAAAACAAATCACTTGGTGACAAGTTAGTCCTTGACAAAAGCACTGCAACCTTACAAATCACCATCAACTCATGCAGGTGTTTGATTATAACTACCCCATTGTCATTAATGATAGACATGCATGTTTTAATCAACATATGTAATTATGAAATGTTACAAACTTGAGAAGCACCAATACAACAGAATTGTGGAAGAAATAATTCATTTTACTAATAAAACATGAACAAAGTTTCAGGGTATGTCTGACTTGGTACTTATAATTAATAAAGCTGATTTTCAATCACTGATTAAGAATGTTTTAATAACTAACCAAGCCCAAGGCTTGTACATGTACCTCAGTTTATTAGTAACTGCTACAATAGAAATTCTTCCTTGCACATAAATGAGTCATGTTTCAGTTGATATCGTTATACATGTACTGCATTTTTGTACATTAAAATTTTGTATGTTTTAACTTTTTTCCTGGATAAAACAAGATTGCTATAATGAAGTTAAATATATGGACTACTATATAATTGTATTTTCTTAAATGGAATCAAAATGTCCATGTAATATGTAACAAAAACACCACAGACATGACTGAATACAGGTAATGTGCATGCTAATTACATGTACCCGGTTCACTGAGTGACTACCTTAGTATGTACATGTGTATATTGTATGTACAGGTAAATTAGTTCTGGTCAATCCCAACCTCACCCCTTCTAAACAACTAATTTATGCAACATCAAAATAAGTCTCAAACCTTTGGTACAAAGGACACGTCCATTCTTCTTTAAACTAATCTCATTAAATACAGGTCCTAATACCTAGTACTAACTTTTTAGCCAGGCTCTGCTGAAAGCACTGCCAGAGTCCTTGCTATAGGCAGGCCAATCGCCAATGTTACTATAAATAGCACAAATAAACAAAAAACCAAACAGCGCCAAGGTAAAGCTTCCGCTATACCTAATAGTTACACAAAGAGCCACGTTTTGTCAAAAGTGTTGGCATTTTGTTTCTTTTTTTAAATTTCGAATGAATTGTCTCTCTTTTTTAGTTTTCTTAATAATAACGTGTTTTTAAAACATTACTATGCATTTTGGACACATACAATGCGCATGAATTTCCATGAACTACTTTGCTGCACGATGAAGAAACGGGGATTGAATATATATAATGCTTGTTGCAAAATTCAAGGCAGCAACTGTTGAGTTTTTTAACTTCTACTAGACAGACTTATTTTTTTGTTTATAGCCGCTTACAAAATTTGGTCGCTCTCTGATGCTTTGCCGACATTAAAAGCATGAGAGAGAGAGAGAGAGAGAGAGAGAGAGAGAGAGAGAGAGAGAGAGAGAGAGAGAGAGAGATATTTTCAGTCTTTACTACACAATATGCAGAAAGACACACCAAAAGAGCCCGGCTTTCAGTAATTCAGTACTTTGATTTAAGTTAGTTAAATAAATCTTTCAGTTTTACATAAAATATCTCCTGAATGTATGTACTCATGACACATCAATCATTATAATATATTCCAGGTATATGTAGACAAATGCAATTGATACATCTTATCTTCTACATACATCAATAGTATGTCAATATACTTAGATGTAAGACAATGGTTTATATAATTTCTAAGTATAAGTGCCTAAACCTCAATACACATGTACCAACTGGTTTACACAAGCTCATCAGTAAAGTTAACTTGCTTCATTACATAATTCCTCAGTGATAATTTTCTACCCCTCAGATTCAATATCACTGGAAGCATTTATATGATCATCATCAAATCTTTAATCATGATATAAAAAAATGGCCATCCTTGTTGAAATTCTCAATATGAGGTGTGTACTTACCAACAACAGTCACCTCTGCAGCATCGTTCATCCTCACTAAGTCCGTGCTACTCCTCAAACGCCTCGGTCAATCATAATTCTCCTCGATATCTGTTCACCTGTAATAGTTAATTAGTTATATATATAACTGTTAATCCAACAAGGTGTGGGATAGTTGGGTACTTACAACTTGACTTGTCTAATCATTGAAGTCACCACATTGACCTGAGTTAGCCTGGAGATCCCCAGCACTGCATTAATACTGACTACTGAGTGTATCAATCTTCCTCAATAACAACAATACAAACAACAGGACATATGTTTTTATCTAAAGACACCAAGTGACTTCTTTTTTTCTCTCATACTTCCTGAATGCAGATATTATTTGAACTGGGTATATATTTTCACCTGCATGAATAGATCAAAACCTTCCTTAAGAATTACTTATATCTACTTTACAGTCCATAAAAGATAAGCTCAGATGACACTAGGATGAAAGTGTAAACACCATCATACAAAAAGATACACAACTGATAAGGCCTGATAATCTAATTCAGTACTGCGCCGGATTAAATGCAGTGGTGCATGGACACCGGTGCATTGTCTGTTGGGAATTTATACTAAGAGGATTAACGGTGAAATTAGGATTTTCAAAGGGCGTCATTCGGTGCCAGAGACCTCCTGTTTGTCTGTCCGTCTGTCTGTCTGTCTGTCTGTCTAAGAGGAGGCTCACAGAAGTCGTAGATATTTACATTCTTTACACACAAAATCTATTTAAATCTATTTTCACAACTATTATAATCCATATACATGTACTTTCAATATATTGCAATTGAATTAAAACAATTATTAGTTTATGATAACAAGATACCAGGTGACATTAATTACGTTAATTAGACTAGTCTAAAGCAGTAACGTCTTCCGTAAAATGCAGTCCGGGGGAAAGTACTGAGTAATCTGTACATAGTACATGAGGTACATTTCACTTTAGAATAGAATTACTATAAGGCTAGCTAAATAAAAAGGTATGTTTAGATTTAAAAACAATTCACAACAATTTTTAAAGTTAAACTAGAAAACTGACCAGTCAGGAAGGGCCCTGCTATGACAATTAATATACAGAAGTGAAAAAAACTTTGAATTCCATCCTCTGTATATTAACAATGATGAAAAATAAATGCCCGGCACAAGATGTAAAGAACTGCAATATATAGGATCTCATGATTTGTAGTTGGATATGATTTTCATCCAACAATTAAAGTGTTAAACTGAGGGGTAAAGATATAAGGGTGCAGCTCATGGAATGAGAGTTTAATTTGATTACATTTAAAAAATAAAATATATGAAAATTATAAGTAACAACTGTATTTTTAAAATTTCAAGATAATTCCTGAATGTCCAAAAACTCTAAATAGTAACCTTGTATCTGCATAAAACAGGGATAACCTCATGTCTTATAAAAAAACCTAAATTAAATGTGTATTGAAAAAAGATTTAAACAGGTGTTTTATAAAATGCAAGCCTTCAGTGAATGCAAATACATTGTATCACCCAGGGTTGACCTCAACTTCAAAACAAACATCAGTTGCAGACAAAGGTGTTCATTAATCTTCATATGACAGATAGAGATAATCCTCTAAATTTTCTGCAGCAGGCAAGATAATTATTCCCAGGGGGTTAATTGTTCTGCTCTCTCATCCTTTTCTCCTAAATTTACAATAAGATTTTTTTTTTCAGAAATGACAGAATGGGGTTATTATCTGATTACCTGTTAAAATTAATAGCATTAAGGCAGAAAAAAATAAAATAAATAATTAAAAAATAAAATAGTGAAAAAGGATATCTTAATATATATCTTGATTTTAGAATTCAATAAAATTATCATAAATCATTGTGTACGGTATTTTAACCAAAATAACGTATGAATATTATATTTTAAATCCATATTTCAAAAGAATGTACACAATACTACACATCATTCAAAATTGACCTCAACTTCAAAACAAAGTTCATTTGCAGACACAGGCAGTGCAGTAATTAATCTCAGTGTGACAAATAAAGATAAAGCTTAGGAATTTCTTCCTGTGGAAGGTTAATTAATCCCAAAGGACAAATATTGCACAGCTTTCCTAGTATACAATGGTAACATTCTCAGCAGTTATCTCTCTTTGCCCATTCATTCTTATGCATAGTTAAGGAATCTACCCCACCACCCCAGCTCCAAACCAGAAGACATAGAGAACCAAACTTAGCATCAAAATATGTATTTCTGCCTACTGAACTACCATACCAAATTTGAACTTGATTGGGCAACCATAAAAAAAGTTATTAGAAAAAAAACAGAAAAATTGTGGACGGAAGTGACAGATGGACAGACAGAAGGACGGACGGACAGAGTGATTACTATACAGCACCCGCAAATCCTTGCTGGGCCCTAAATATGGAAATATTTTTTATACTTACTAACCCTATTTTCATTTTATTTTTGGTATTATTTCTTCTTTGTGGCATAAAATAAGAGTGTTTGTAGTGGATGTTTTTTTGTTGCTTTGGACCATTTTTAGTTTGTTAGCGAGGTATTCCATATCCACTGGGGAGTGAAAGCATATTAGAGTTACTTCTCTTAGAGTTACAAAACACAAAATTTGTATGTACGTTGCATAACAGGTTTTAATTTCATCAACAATGATAACCATGGTAACAGTTCACAACCTTGATCAATTTTCTGTCATTTTCCCCTAAAAATAACCTCCTCATGATTTCCATAAACTCAATAAAAATTTAACCAGGCTTTAAGGACACTACATCTTAACTAAAACATTTCAAAATTAAAATACAGAAGTCTGAAAACAATAATTAGCATTTTTTTTGTTTTGGAAAATTAAAAACAAACTTAAAATCAAACAATTGCTGTATCAAATTACTAGACAGTGAGAGGAAAAACTGTTTGACTGCACAATGCTGAATAATGCTTGAAGCTATAAATGTGTTAAACAAGATATGTTAGGTGTAAAGGCAATACATGTACCCCGGTAAAATCCAGTTTACAGTTTACCTGTACAGGTGATATGTTACAGATCCACATATATACACAGATACCTGTTGTATAGCACTATCAAAACAAGGACACTCTAAATTCAAAATATAGAGCAATCCTTCTAAGTTAAAAAAAAAATCAAAATTAAAAAAGCAAACCCTGGAAAAGATTCATGCAGATCTTCAACTTCTAGCTTTTTGTAAAAAAAAAATCACAACCAAATCTAAAACTTGCCACCAAAAAAAAAAATTCTTCAGATCTAGTTCCAACTCAATAATTTTCATAAATACAAGTCAAAGTTCATGTCAATAAATTATAAATTCTTGTTTGGTCCTATGTTTTCAACTGTTGCTTAAAGTACATGTTTTATAAAAATACTAATAGCAAAGTACAAACATAAAAGATGATGAATACTTTGTAGAACTACACAAAATAACTTATTGTGTTATGCAGCAAGTATTAGTCAATTAGAGTACCTTAGGGCATCATGAATGAAAATATATTCACAGTCATATTTACAAAATCTGGTAAAAACATGGTTTGAAAATCTATCACAATTCTCCATCAATGTAAATATCACAATTCATTGCTTAATAACAGTTATCCAAACAGCCTCATAATCACATTCCAAATGGAGAATTCACACAAAAAATATAGAAAAAGGAAACAACACACACACATACACACACTCTACATGTACCCATGCAATCCTATCATACAGCGATGCTACACCTTCTGACTGTTGGCTATGTTTCCTCTTGTTCGGAGTTATCTTTCCCTGACAGTTTCATCTGTCACCAGGTAGTGTCTGGCTGTGTGGAATGGTTTAAGGCGGTGCTACAGTTCATCGACTGGTAAATTATGCATAGTGACCTAGTTTATCAATTTAAGTAAGTTTCTTTAAGGTTGATTTTAATGCACTTGGCCCCTTGGCAATGTTAACCCATTTTGTTGAGATACCTCTCCGCCTCCAGAGCCTCAGGACAGTTCATTATGACCTTAGGGAGGAGACGGTCAATATACGACTTCATGTCCTTGTTTTCCTGACGGAGCGCTGAAAAAAAGGATTCATTGTGAAAACTTAAACAGCCTTTTTACATGAAAAGAACACTGGTTGCATCTTGGAAGTGATTTTTCAAAATTTGTTTACTTCTTAATGCACACTCTAAATTTTTGTCATGTACTTTACAATTCTCTACAATTATCTAAAATATTACAACTTTTATGTATAACTTTTAGTTTCAGTTTCCCTATTTGACACATTATGACTGTTACCTATATTCTCTAGTTTCAGTTTCTCTATCTGACAGAGGAGGTGGTCCATGGAGGGTGGTGGTTCTGGACTGGGGGGTCCATGACTGTACTTTGAGGATGGGGACAGAATATATCCCTCACTGGCGCGCCGCTTGTGTTTCATGAAGTGGTTCTTTGGCTGTCCGTCTCCTTGAACATTCTCAGTGCTCTCAGCCCGGGGCAAAATAAGCTATCAGGACAGAAATCCAAAATATAATAATACCTGTTATGTTTGAAAGATAAATTTTTATTTATTTTTGATTATATTATATCAAGAATGTAATGAGATTTTCTATGTTTTAAATGTGTATAGAAGTCTCCTATGGAAATAAAGTTGCAAATAGGAAAACTGTTGTACGCAAGAACTTAAAGTTTTTTTTTTTAATTTTGCACTCACGAAAAATTATATATATATATTTCTGTTTTTTCTTCCTAAAAACAAATTATACAGAGAGTTTTACATGGTAGCAAAATTTTAAATAAGTTTGTTTTAACTAATTGAATGATAAATGGAATGATATTGAGGATCATGTACAAATTATAATTACAAGTATTAAACATGCATTTAAAAGTATTAAAAGAACATAAAAGTGCTTAAATTATTTTAAAATGAAGAAAACATTATTCAGCTGGTAGTGTGAAACATGCTATAACCCAAGTTGATGAATTTAAAATCATTGTTCTAATCATGCAATTCCCATAGTCACAGGTACTGCACTCTTAGCCTGGTCAAACTTACAGACCATGTAAGAAATGGTGTATAGTGATCTTATTATCAGAGAAGTAAGAAAGTCAACCATAGATTTGTTATTTTTAAATTTGTTTCACTGTGCTTCTTAAAAAAAATTTTCATGTTCTTTTGATCTGCTCCCTTAGATTGCTTGAACAAAACATATCACCTGAGTTTATAATGCAAAGATAGTGTTAACAGATTGGGAAGAGAGGAGGGTAGAAGGAAGCGTTGTTTAATAAGGGACAAATTTTAAGACAGGTATTGTAGTGTCTCACCTTTATCCTACAGGAATGTGATTTCTAATACACACACAACAACACATCATCAAACAGTCTAACTTAACATTACAGTAAACAGTGCAGAGTCTGCTATAACACACAAAACAGTACGGGTGTGTTTAAATGTGATACCTGTACTGTCTTCTTGGGTGTCTGGGGGGATGGGGGCAAACTGTCGCTGCCAATGGTGAAGCTGGCCGACTGCCGTCCGTCCGTCTGATCACCCTCAGGGTAGCTGACCTCTCCCTCTGGGGGAAGTTCCTCCACATAGCTGTAGGCCTGTCTCAGGCAACCAATGCCGCCAGATTCCGTCTCTATCTCAACGTTTCCGATTCCTGCCAGAGATGGTTTGGTCGTACAGTAGATTCTATTGGAGGATTCCCATACCACAGAATCAACACATTCACACTCACAAATAGTCAAGTCCACAATGTCTGCCTTACTCATGCCTAAGTTTCTGCCTTCAATGGTCACCTTGGTGCCTCCTTCTATCAGACCACATGACGGGGTAACCGAGGTGATTACGGGGCACTTGCCGGCCGAGTCCATCCCAATCCCGATGCTCATGTAATTGTGTCCCCTAGATTTCATCTGTTTATCATTCTCCTCATCCTGATGGGATTTCCCAAAGCTAAAAATATCCTGGATGGACCGGGAGAATTTTTTGTTGAGGGTGGATAACTTGGACCCTCCCCCCTGCTTGCTCTCTTTGCGGTTCTTGAGGTTGATGACAGGGGAATTGGCCAAGCTGAACCTCTTTTTGAAGTTGAGGGTGGCAGAGTTTGTCCGGAGACTGTTGGGACTCCCTGTTTTGATGACCGGGGTATGTGCCTGCCTATACTGGGATACATGGCACCTATAGATGAGTTCTCCCTTGGGGTTGGGGCACTTTTTGTGGGGCTGTAGGGACACTATGGTGATGTGCCCAGGTGGTCCCGAGAGACTGGTGACAGGTATATTCACCTGACCAAGGATGTCATCCTTCTCTGTCACATAGAAAAAGACCTGGTCCAGGGGGTTCGTCACTTGTCTATAAATAAAACAATTCTGGCATTGGAATGGACCAATCTTAACTAAGCTATTTATTTATTTTAATGATGAATGTTGGTTGAATATGACCAAGAATGTAATTTTCCAAAGATATCGTCCTACATTATAATTAACGAATAAAAATTTCATTAACAAAATAAATAAATAACACAAGTCAACATGACTATTTTAAATTGTAACTTATAACTTTTCCACAATTACCGGTATACAATATGCTGTTTCTAGACTGAGCTTTTTTTCTGTCCATCCATTTACCATTTCGATTACAAAACTTACATGGTAGATTCCTCGTTCCATTCTGGATTTCCATCTGGATCCTTTACCACTGTTGTTCTGTATTTCTTAGAGCCCACCCCAAAAATTACAGAGAATTTACATTTTCCTGCAAGAAATGGAAGAATCCTTTTTAAATACCATATTTGAGTTGAAGCTAAGAAATGTCAAAGAAGTTAATATTTTTAGATTAATCAATCTACTGAACTATCATTTTACAACTTTCTTTAATTAATATGCCTATAAAGAGAAATATAAATGCTTTCTTAATCACCATCATACAACAGAAAGAGAGAGAGAGAGAGAGAGAGAGAGAGAGAGAGAGAGATCTTACCTTGTCTTTTGCTCTGTAAGCCTTTAGCACTAACAACTGTAATATAAACAGAAAAGCTCTGATTTTTTTCATTCCTCATTCTTTTTTATCATCTACTCAAAATGCCTTACATGTTGACAAAACTGCACAAAAAAAGCTAGATCAGATATCACCCATCTCCTTAAGAAGAAGGATGGGGTCCTAAGGTCAATCAGATAATTGACAGCCTCTCTGTGAGGTGTACAGAACTCTGGTACTCGTTAGAAGGGTCAGACCTGCTAAACTGGCTCAAGCTATAACAGTGGGCTTGTTTTGTTGTACAGGAATAGGAGATCTTACATGTAACATTGACATCCTTAAGATACTGTAAATTAGGTGCTATAAACTGGGAGTGGTCAATCAATTACACGACTAATTAAGTTAATCAGCATAAATATGTGATTATGTGGAGAGAGACACTGGACTTTGATGGTATTCACTTGGTTCAATAAAACATCTCGTCAACAATTGGAAAATAAAGTTTAGTTCCCTGTTTGTTTATACAATATACTGCTAATTTACATCAACATGTGACCAGTACTTATTCACTTTGCATTTTTTGTTGTCATTTATGGTGTAAAAACTTCTGCAGGGAAAACTGAAAGGTCAGGCATGTATTTTGTGGAGAGATTAAGAGAGAGCTGGTGTGTGCCTGACGGTAACGTACATGTAATGGCATGAATGGCCCGGGGCCGCCCACCTAATATACTCACGTCTGACACATTCCATAATCTACTCATTTGTTCAGGATTTCTACCTTCTGAATCCCGAGGTCTTGAATGGATCAGAAAACAAATCATTTGGTGACAAGTTAGTCCTTGACAAAAGCACTGCAACCTTACAAATCACCATCAACTCATACAGGTGTTTAATTAAAACTACCTCATCTCAAATAATGATAGACATGCATGTTTCAATCAATGTATATATGTTTGAAATTTTACAAACTTAAGGAACCCCTATATAGAACAGAATTGTGGAAGAAATAATTCATTTTACTAAACAAGAGCAAAGTTTCAAGGTATGCCTAACTTGGTACTTATAATTAATAAAGCTGATTTTCAATCACTGATTAAGAATGTTTTAATAATTAACCAAGCCCAGTACATGTACCTTTAGCATTATTTTTTTCTTGAAAAATAGTTTTTAAACATTGTGCAGTTTAAATTATATTTTACCGAAAATTGATAATTAAAGACTGTTTTGAATTCAAACTCATTGTTTTGATTAAAGGTCATTTAAAAGGAGTGTCCTGAATTTTCACAAAAAGCAAATTTAAATCGACAACGCATGCTTTTCATGCTAAATCGCGTCTCTAGACATTTCAAAATCAGGGGTTTTCGATGTGAAAATCGGTTCTTTCTTTTGACCGTAGACTCGCACATTATACCACGTCTAAATGACGCCCAGCACAACAATACTATTGGTAGATTAGAAGCATGTGAATCTCAGACAGCTGTAGCAAGGGTCTTTAATGTAAACCAGAGTACCATTTCTCATCCTTGGAATAGGTTTCGACAGCATGGGTCAACCCGTGACCTTCCAAGGTCAGGCTGACCAAGGGTCACCACTGCTGATCAACACCGCTACATCAGGTTACAGCATTTCCGTGAACGATTCAGAACAGCAACCTATACTGCTTCATCCATTCCTGGAGGGCATAGAATCTCCGATCAAACGGTCAGAAACCGGCTACAAGATGCTGGTATCTGAGCAAAACGTCGTAAGAGCTATTGTTTTGAACCGACAACATCGTCAATACAGGCTTCAATGGTCTCGCACGCATAGAGTTTCATGGCCACAACAGCGCTGGAATACCGTTTGGTTCAGTGATGAATCAAGGTTCTTGTTGCACCATGCATATGGTCAAGCAAAGGTCTACAGACGACAGCATGAGCGTTTTGCAGCTAATTGCGTCAAGGAAGTCGTCAGATTTGGAGGCAGAAGTGTCATCATGTGGGCTGCAATATCCCATACCGGAAGAACAGATCTGGTACACGTTAACGGTACTTTGACGGCTCAGCGGTACTGTGACGAAATACTGCAACCACACACTGTTCCAATAATGCAGAATAATGGCAGAATTTTTCAACATGACAATGCCAGCCCGCATACAGCAAGACTTACTACAACTTTCCTACAGACAGACAACATTACTCTTCTTCCTTGGCCCTCCAAATCACCAGATCTAAACCCAATAGAGCATCTTTGGGATGAACTAGACAGATGTGTCAGACAGTGGCAACCTGCACCCCAGTCGCTGCAACAAGTCGTGTGCAAGCATTACAAGCAGAGTGGACTAACATTCCCCAGCAACTGATTAGGAACTTGACGTCATCAATAGGGAGACGATGCCAGGCCGTTATTATTGGGGCATACAAGATATTGAACATTTGTGACCTTGAACTTTCGATGTGCAGGAAACTCTTATCAGAAATGATCATTTAAAACTTTATGTGATGTTGAATTAATTTATTTCATATAAAATATCTTATGACTCTTTTATCTTGATTGCCTTAGTATCTACCCAAATAACTTCATGCGTTTCTTATTTTGAAGAGTATATGTATATAACAAAAACACCTCAGACATGACTGGTATATAACAACTAGACTGAATACAGGTAATGTGCATGCTAATTACATGTACTAACTATCTCAGTATGTACATGTGTATATTGTATGTACATATATTGCATGTAGTTGTACAGACAAATTATTCTAGTCAACCACCATGTCACCCCTTCTAAACAACCAATTTATGTAACACCAATATGAAACTCAAACCTTTGGTACAGAAGACATGTCCATTCTTCTTTAAGCTAATCTCCTTAAATACAGCTCCCAGTATCTGGTACTAACTTTTTTAAATGCCATAAATAAATCTTTTATATAAAATGTCTTTTGAATATATGCACTGACATATCAATCATTATCTATACCAGGTATGTTACAACAACTACAATCAATGCATTATCTTACTTCTATATTAATAGTATGTCAATATTTACATGTAAGACAATGGTTTATGTAATTTTGACAGTGTCTAAACCTCCTTACCACCTGGTATACACAAGCTGATCAGTAAAGTTGCTTCTTTACATGATGCTTCAGTGATAATTTTCTACTTTCACTGGAAGCATTTATATGATCATCATCATATCTTTAATCATGATATAAAAAAATGGCCATCCTTGTTGAAATCCTCAATATGAGGTGTGTACTTACCAACAACAGTCACCTCTGCAGCCTCGTTCATCCTCACTCAGTCCGTGCTACTCCTCAAAATGCCTCAGTCAATCATAATTCTCCTCGATTCCTGTTCACCTGTAATAGTTAATTAGTTATATAACTGTTAATCAGACAAGGTGTCGGAGAGTTAGGTACCTAAAACTTGTCTTGTCTAATCATTGAAGTCACCCCCTTAACCTGAGATAGGCAGGGGATCCCCAGCACTGCATTAATACTGACTACTGAGTATATCAATCTTCCTCAATAACAACAAATATACAAACAACAGGACAAAGGTATTTATCTTTTTTTCTCTCATACTTCCTGAAAGCAGATATTATTTGTACTGGGTATATATTTTCACCTGCATGAATATATCAAAAACTTCATTAAGAATTACCTATATCTACTTTACAGTCCATGAAAGATAAGCTCAGATGACACTAGGATGAAAGTGTAAACACCATCAAACAAAAAGATACACAACTTCTCTCCCAAATGTAAACACTTTACACCACCATTAAAATACATACGTTGGCCAGCAGTACTATACAGAGGCTCCAAGGATAGACTAATTTTGTCAGTATTGATGGCCTGTGCAGACTAGCTATGATACAAAAACATGTCGATTTGACAGCTTGAGCCAGCCAGTATCAGTACACACATTTCTGTCTGTGGAGAAAGGACGACATGTCCCATGTGTACGCCCCCTGGTTAATATGGGACCTAACAAACACCAACCAATGACGTTTTACCTCCGTCCGTGCTGATAATATTATGTAGCGGCCAGTCTTAAGTTTCTCTATGTCCTTCATACCTCTAATTATCTAAAGACCCTTTTCTCACCTGCTTCTACCTTTGTTAATCAAATTTTTACCTGTGTTTAACTTTGTGTGTAGTTTCACCTGTACACACTCACACACTTACCTGGAGAAAAATGTGTATGTAAAATAGTTACCCAACCGTGATGATGTTAAAACAAGTGTGTCAGATTTATGAATTATTCACAAGTGGCGACAGTCGTTGTCTTCAGAGTTCTCTCCATTAATTATCCAATCTGTATACGGTAATTCTTGTCGTTTATATTTTACTTACATTCTACTGTACGTAGAGAATGTCTCTTACCTGTGTTGTGTTAAACACATCCCTCATCTCAAATAATATGAAAATGTTCCACTGACAAAAGTAATGTCTATCATATCTTTTACTTCTACTTCATATTCACAAATCACATGACCTTAACAATTATTTATATAAATGTCAAACAATTGTCAAAGGAATGCC
Organism: Magallana angulata; assembly: GCF_025612915.1. Classification (NCBI taxonomy): domain Eukaryota; kingdom Metazoa; phylum Mollusca; class Bivalvia; order Ostreida; family Ostreidae; genus Magallana; species Magallana angulata. The sequence continues at coordinate 53,856,025 of NC_069113.1, forward strand.
TTAATCTTCCCTTTAAGTCTGTACATTATCATGTTTATGTACTAGCAATTCATTTATTACATTTTTTTTCTCTATTTCTTTATTAACATATAATTAAGCTATTTCAAAGAACTAATGTTCATACAGAAACCTCATAAAATTTGTTTTTGTGAACAGTTAAAAACAGACAGATTAAAATTTGTTTTTTTTAAATGAAATCAATTTAGCAGACTTAAAAAATCCAGTTTTCAGATGAAAATGTGACAGTTTGGATGCCATCATTTGTCTAATTTCAAATAATGCTATTTAGGCTTTGTTTTTGATTCCAACAGAAGTTTTTTAAGTAACACATGTAAATGTGTTGGTACAGATGTATATATTGGGTGGTTTATTTAATCCCTCTGTATGTACCTGTCCCTGGCAGTCAATATGAATGTACCTGACTCATGACTGACATATAATTGATGAAGATGAATTGTTCATACATGCAATGAAACACTTCTTGACAATAATGGACAGCGGAAACTCAAATCTTCTAAATTCAACATTTTTCAATAATTCCTTTCCCTATCAATTTCAAGTTACAGGTTCTGAGCCGTTTATGATATCTCCGACAGATCAAGTTCATGCAAGACACAAAAGACAACAAACTGCCTGATGTATTGATATTTGACTGATAAAATCTATATAACATAAATTAATTTATCTATGGTACATGTATAACTATCAGCTACTTGTATATCAATCAACCAAGCATTGATTACAACAAATGTCATGTCAGCTGTTTCATGTACATCAACAAACTTAACAAATCCTTCCTTCCCAGGATAACTGAATCCTGAAAACTGGTGTAATTGACTTGGGCTTGATAACATTTGTAAGTATTCAAACCGAATCAATGTGCTGGTGGGATTGTTCTATAGACCTTCACAGTAACTGCCGTACTGCTCTTGCTGGGCAAATTGACACATTTTGGTGATTCTGAAATATGACGTAACATTAATTGTTTAATTCACCTCACTTTGCCTACCGACATTAACTTCCCCAAACCATATCAATTTGCCCTACAAAAGAGAAGTACAACAGTTACTGTGAGGGGGCTATTTCATTTAACTTTATATTCATCTCTAATTGATTATCAACACAAATTTATCTGCATCATTAGCACTCACAACAGTAATGCACCAGTGTTGAATGAATGTTTGCATTCATTTGTTTGGTAAATTATTTTCATTGACTGAAATGACAACAAACTGTATCATAATAATTTACTTCACCTATCATGAGAAAAAGAAAGTTTCATCCCTGTCAATCACACCAGTGATTTGTCCAATTAATGTCCAGCGTGACCATTTGTAATGACACTGACCCAGGGCTTAGTGACATAACCTGACTCAGGTATCAATGAATCCTGATAATGATGTTTATGAGTGTGAGCATCCTATGTGAAACTCCACCCATACTTGAGTAACACACCATAAAAGGGTAGGGTAAATCCCAGGCACCTGATTTTTTTACAATCAGTTGTTCAATAAGCCAAATATCGAAAAATTCTACCCCTCTATATATAAAATAAATCTAGAGGGGGTAGAATTTTTTTGTCATTTGGCTTATTGAGCGACTGTTTGTCAAAATTCAGGTGCCTGTTGGTAAAGCTGCTAGCTGCCATCCAGGGTGCAAATAAATCTAGTGCCCTTGCAATTTCAAAACCCAAAACCATATGACCATGTGTAACGCATCATCAGGATCGCAGATACCTGTATTACGTAACAGCTGTCAGACGTACGGGAACTTGTACTATACAGAACATAACTACCTGTATACGGCACTACCAGTCCTAGAAAAATCGCGGCTAAATACATTCAAGAGTTCAATAACGTTACACCAATCACCACGATAATCAAAAACCAAATTAATCGAGTAGTCTTACCGTGTTTATGAAGTCTAGTTGAATCTTTGGATATGTGCTTTGTTTTGATAATTCTGGGAAATGTCTAGCAATAAACAATCACACACTGTGTTGTTTTGTCTGTAACTTGACGTATTTTGATAATAATCGGATGACAGAATGCTTAGAAAGACGTTTTCTGATTGGTTCGGAGGGAAACGGCTGGAACCAATCAACAAACGTTTGTTAAATCGCAATTACTCTAAATCTAAATTTAGAACTCTAAAAATAGACGTCAAATGAAACAAATTGTAAGTAATAACGGAAATAAGAGAAAATCCATGATGGAGGAATCCAATCTACCTTTGACTGTTTCAGTAAGGTTTTATGTATAGTATTGTTCTCAGTATAACATTTTTAAAGCTAAGATGACTATTTAGGTAAAACTAAAAAGAGCAAAAAAGATCTTAATGTTTGGAACGTCATTCAAAATTTATTTTTAGATATTATGACATTTTGTGTAATTTGTAATGAATCATTAGAAAGTTGACATTTCAACATGAGAGCAAAAAATGTTAAGAACTGCAATCAGGCCTATATACATTCAGTCCTAGCTGCACTGATCAATTTTTTAATTCAAACATAGCATGTGCTCTGCAAATATATAATGCAGACAATGTTGATGTATACATATGTATGAAGTACATGCATTTGCAAAGTTTTAAAACATTAATTTTGTAACAGGATGGGAGAAATAATGACAGACCAGGGCTACGTTTTACAAAAGAACTTACGACTTACGACTAAATTAATGAATGCTTATTAATCACAAACTGATCAATGTTTTATTCTCATGTCTGTAGAATATTATTATGGGCATCAGAGAAGTTGTATAAATAAAGCTCTGTTTAAGTTTTGTTCTTTATATATCATTCCATGAGACTGAAAATATTTATGACTTTATCGTAAGTTCCTTTGTAAAACGCAGCCCTCAGACCGGGATTTTAAACCCGGTCCCCCAGAATTCCTGATCAGGTGCTCTTTATAGCTAGCCACCGCTTGAGCTATCTGGCACTGGTATTCAAACAGGTCTTACCATCACATTGCTCGCCTTTAAATGATCTTCGCCCTGAAAGATCAACCCAGGCTCTCTCCCCTCACAGGAATTAACCTGTCATTTCCAGCGTGTAGCATGGCACCAAATGTAATGGGATGGGAAATAAAATAATGGATCAGAAGGGGTTTCAACACCCCCCCCCCCTGAATCTCTAAGTCAGGTGCTCTACCTATTGCTTTCTATTTCACTGCCATTCTGGTCTGACCATCCCATATTAATTAATATTTCTGCAGAGAACATATAATTTACCACTTTCATTAGAGAAGGTGAAAGCTTGCTTCCATTTATTCAATCTGATTAATATCAGATGTTTGATCCGCTACGACAAATTCGATGTTGCTACACAAATTGTCGTAGCACAAATCTGTGTACACAAATCGCAACGCAAATTGTGTAGTGATATCGAATTTGTCGGAGCAGATCAAAGATCTGATTTAAATCAGATTGCCATTTATTCAAAGATCATGTCAGTTTATTTCTCTGAAAAGAATGCATGCATGCCTTAAAACATATAAATTGAGAAAACGCATCTAATTATTTTCATATTTATGAAAATGTTTTCTACATATATATTTCCTTTAAAAATCTTAAATCTTTCATTTGTAATTTGTTACTGGATATGCTGGAATTCAATTAAAGTGTAGAGTTATTTGTTGTAATCAATGGCAATATCAAGTTGTGCACCAACTTTTTTTTTTCATTTATAATGAATTTGAAACTAATGGGTTGTGCAATGATTGTAGATAAGTAAGCTAGAGGACTACTTACAGTGTTCAATATGCATGAACTCCTTATCCAGCACCACTGTGACGTCCTGTGGACACAGGTACTGCTTCACCTGTATCAAGGAATGGGTTGACAGGAAGCATACATGTCCGTGCTGTAACGCCCGCCTGGAGCAGAGTTCTCTGATCAAGGACCACCAGTTTGATAGTCTTATAGGTGAGGAATGAGTAAATCAGTACATGTACGTTCTACATAGTACAAGTGAATTATACTTGACAAGTAAATACATGTAACTGTTACTCAGTTGTTTTGTAATGATTATTCCATTCTTAGCTTTTATAATTTTATGTAGAACTTTTGTGGAACATATTTGAGTTGTTTATAGCAAAATTTGATATAGTTCATATAACTATATCAAACTTGATTTTAGTCCTTTATAAAGAAAATAACAACATTTTCAATAATGTTTTAGTTGAAATATGATAAAAATCAGCTGATCTGAAATGCTACTGAGAATGTTGGCGTATCAGAACAGCTGAATTTTATCAGATTGTTAATATGCAATCACTTGTAGTACAAAAATAACTTTAATATTAATGTTTTACATACTGTGTACTGTTTTTAAAATTATTAGCAACCATCACCTGTGAGAGAGAAAGAGAGGAGGAGAAATACTTTGAGTCATTGATAAACTCGGTCAGCCATGAGGAGACCTCGAACATCCCACTCTCCCCAGTGGAGAAAGTTTTACAAAGTGAGTCCCAAACTTTGATATAGAATAAAGGAGAAATAACTTTCAAATTAGAACAACTATTCTTGCATGAATTTATTGTATAATGGGTATATCATTAATTTTTATCATTTAAGGTCACCTTAAAAGAAGCCTGGCAGCACATGAAAAATATTTACAGGTAAGAAGAAAGTCAGCTCTCCAAAATATTTTCATCCAATACTTTTCATCAGGGAAAAAGATATAATTGAGGATTATTTTCCAGAATTTAAGAGCAGAGTTTCACAGGAAGATGGTAACTCTGGACAGGGAACATTGCAAAGCCATCTCTGACCTACAGATCAAGAATCTCTCTCAAGAGGGTATGTTCATGTGAAACCAATATCCATAAAAGTGCCCTGTTATTGTCATGAGGTTCAATTTATTGCCATTGATATTTTTTGAGAGACCAGGCCCTTGGGCCATAAAAGTTAGAAGAGCCTACTTTTGGTCTCAGTCTCACTTTTACAAAGGGGATGTATAGTGGAAAAATGAGATCAAAAGTGAGCTCATCTTACTTTCATGGCCAAGATTCAAAAAGCTATGTGAGGAGAATATATATAATTGAAAGATTATCTTTTTCTTACTGATTGGAGGGCAATATACAATTCAAAGTACAGAATCTATTAACGAATCAATTTTCATCAAATTTCATTTGTTTCACTTTCAGACCTAACTCAACAAACCTCTGATTTAAACAACACTCTTATTGACCAAAAGAAATCGCTGCAAGAGGAACTTGAAACATGTACACGGCTTATAGCAGACGCATTTGACAAGTGAGAAAAGCAACATAGACACCTAGAGATTTGATGATATTTTTGGTGTCTGGATTTATTGATCATCTATATAGCTGGTATGTCCTTGGTCAATATCATTTTCTGATACTTCTGAATGTATGTTTCAGACATCTACAGAGTCACATTCCACCGCTAGAGGTTCTCCCGATGAAGGTCTCCATTAATGTCTTAGACAAGAGCATCCACCTCTCCGATCTCCTCCTAGCTCCAGCTGATGTGTAAGCGTGTGTTATTTGTTTATACATGTAATGCTAATTCCTCCCAGAGTTACATACTATACTTATCGCTATCACATTTTAAGGCAAATATATTTGTTAACTCTTGAGTAGTCACATTTTTTGCATTATTACTGAAATGATGTGCATTCTACATCTCTGGTACTACAAAAGGATGAAGGATTCAGCATAACTAGTCTGTCCCAAGATATTTTGCCACATATTTCCTTAAATTATTTGATATTTATAAGTACCTCTTGGTTCAGATGATGTTCATTGAATAGTATGAAAAAATCCCAAGATATCTCCTTTGAAATGCCCCCCCTAGCTTGTCGAGTATCAATACACGGATAAAAATAAAAAGTCCACGGGGTTTTTCCATTGCCAAGGAGATGAAGACGCCCGGATGATAACGTTGAAAAATTGCACAAGGCGTCCCGAATACTCCCGAATGGAAAAAAGTTGTCAACACTCCCCATTATAAATCTCCTTAGGAAATCTGTTTTCGTTCTTGTGAATTTTTACAAGGGAAAAATGATAATGTGTGAATGAAGTTATCTTGGGAATTTTCTCTTTCATCGATTTTAATTGCACTTCTGTCACAGGTATGTGTATTTTTATTAAAAATCGTTCAAATATGCAGCATTAATATCTTGGGACAGACTATAGTAAGACTTTTGATGATTTCCAGGGCTCTTGATAGAAAGCACCAAACTTGCTGGATAAAAATCTAATTGTATAGTATGGCAGACCCTATATTATATATTTTTAATTTTTATCTATTAAACAAGGTTTTAAATGTTGTTTTTTTTCAAACAGAGCCATTAAATCAGTCGGCAAAATTTTATTCAGAAGAAGGATAACTCTTGATACTGTTTCATTGTGTGATATATTAAAGATGTGTATTATTCAAGGACAGTGGCCATGTAATATTGAGTCTAGCAGTGACATCCTATCTATGATTCCAGGGCAGTAAATGATGTACATTAGGTATTGATTTTGATACTTAATATTTTACATGTATGTATGATTCCAGGGCGTTGACCAGGATAAAGCTTGCAGTGGAGGAAGCGATGAAGGCCAAAGGGAACCCAGTGGTGTCCTGGGGGGATGACATCCACTTCATCCTGTTTGGGTGAGTAGGACTCTAATTCTTAACATTCTCATGTCATTTTCAATACTTCATGTTGAATTGGAATTTGAATTTAATGAACTATTTAAATTGGTTTTCTTCTTTCAAATTTTAATTTCAATGTAAATGTATTTCTTCCAAGGTTTATTATCATGAACAGATGTTGTATATTCTGTCAGTATTAGTATAAGTCAAAATTATATTCTAAAGAAATACCAGGTAGATACTTGTTGGCAGTCTGAGCTATTGGTAATAATAAACTGGAAGGTACAGGTTTCTTTGTCAAAGGGAAGCAACAGTTTGTTTTTTCCACAAAAGTTGCTAGATTCCACAAGTATCAATAATATTCCAGTTTGAACTGTTTTTGATTTTTCCAGTCCATTTGCCAAGAGTAATCCATTTGAGAAGCAGCAGATGATAAGGGAGATTCTGTACAATGGACTGGAGTATCCAGATGTCCATGTACTGTCTCCGGACTGTCGACCCGTTCTACAGCTGGGAATGGTAACTGCTGATTTACCTTGTCTTTTCTTAGTTATACCATTTCATCATAAAGTTTTTGGATTGTAATGTGACTATGGTTGATTGCCTATTTTTGAGTTATTGATCTTTGTTAATGATTTCAACAGAAACCAAACAGTGAGATCGTTATTCACGGAAGTCTTCGCTGTGAGAGTGACCTGCCCAAGCGGTGCTTTGTTCAGACTTTTAAAAAGGACAAGAAAGAGACAGTGGACTACTTTTACTGTAAACAGTGCTCTTTCAAGTGTGAGTAAGATTCTGAGAGATTTATTATGTGTTGTGCTTACTGACAAACAGATACTGTCAAACACATATTTTCTTATCCATTTTCTTGCATCAAAAGATGTAAGATAAGATATTTCCTAACTATTTGATGGTTATCACAAATCAAATTAATATAAAGTTAACGTAAATATGATGATATTATGTTAAATTTCCAATGACTAAGTTGCTTATAAAGGTATTAATTTATCATATATTTTATCTATTTTGAAATATATCAATAATTTTATAAACCTTAAAGTGTTTTTTTTATTATTCAGGGATATGTAGACCATGCATGGATGTTTGTCACAAAGGTATGTAGTGAAACAGGCAGTAACAAGGTTTCCTCCCCAATACATGTAGAATAAATTCAAACAAACAATCTAAGAAATTACATACGAAACAACAAAACCGTGAACCACTTCCAATTGTTTCACCAACAATACCGCTATACTTAGTGATTTGTGTTATTTTGAATGATGTACACTACTTATTTGAGTAATTTTGTTTTGTTTTAGGGCATGATGTTGTGCCTTACATAATGAACCATGTACCAGAATGGTAAGTCTGTCTGTGTGTCAGAGGCTTGTTCAACAGAGCAAGTATTCGCGAGCGCTCGCCAAGATTTGTGTTGCAGGTATAAGGAATTTAGGATGGTTGATAGGAAAATTAATATATTGTAAAGAGAGGGCAAAAAAAACCCAGTTTCCTAAAGGTGGTCTTCACCCAATATTCTCTGCATAAAACATTGTACATGTATAATGTTATATCTTGTGCTACAGATATTTAACGAATAATTCAATACTTGATTTAGTTTAATTTATTGTTTATCATTTACATTAAAAGTGATTTGTTTTTCCCAGGGCTTGCTGTTATTGTCCTAGGAAGAAGAAATGTGTCCTCTAGGACTAGGAACCCCAAACACTATCAGAAATCCATTTACAAACATCTCTTTTACAAAGAGACATTATTTATCGTTACTACTGTTGGAGCTATGACAGCTGATTCATTGTTTTTATACTGTGATATTTTTGTGAATGACTCGGTGATTTATTAAATGAGACTCACCTAAATTTGTGTTGGTGTATTTCATTTCATCAGGTTTTAAGCACAATATGCCACTTTATAAAAAGTGCCTGTTTGGGAGGGTTACAGTTGAAATTGAAACTTTACAGCTTTTATATAGGAATGACGTGAATTATTCGGTGAACCATGCACGCGTAATTCACGCGCATGTAACAATTCGTTTTGTTATACTTTCATGTTAAATACTGAAATCTGAATGGTTTAGACGCAGTTGATAATCCGTTCTATTACCCTCAGCGTTAGCAACACACTTAGCAACTGGTAACATAACGAATTGTTACGTGCGCGTGAATTATGCGCGTACGGTTCGCCGTGGAATTCACTTCATTTCTATATAAAAGCAGTAAAAAAAATCTCTAATATTAAGGCATTCAGTATAATAAAACAAATAGTGCATGTTTGGGAGGATAACAGTTGAAATTGACATCCCTCGAAAACCATAGTCAACCTCCGCTTCGCGTCGGTTGATGATAGTTTCCTCGGGGTGTCAATTTCAATTGTTATACTTTCATGTTAAATACTGAAATCTGATTGGTTAAGACGCAGTTAATAATATTTACTATTACCCTCAGCGTTAGCAACGCACTTGGCAACGGGTAATATTAAAAAATGTTACATGCGCGAAAATTATGCGCGTACGGTTCGCTGTAGAATTCACGTTATTCCTATATAAAAGCAGTAAAATTTTCTTAAAAATTTTAAAAAAGACATTCAGTATAACAAAATAAATAGTGCCTGTTTGGGAGGATAACAGTTGAAATTGACACCCCTCGAAAACCATTGTCAACCGACGCGAACAGGCACTATTTATATACTGTTACCCTCCCAAACAGGCACTATTTATATAGTGTTACCCGTTGCCAAGTGTGTTGCTAACACTGAGGGTAATAGAACGGAAAATAAACTGAATCTAAAACAATCAGATTTTAGTATAAAACATGAAAGTATAATAAATGCTATTATAACAAGAGGCCGAGAGGCCACACCACTCACCTGAGTAACAATTCACAGGTTAATTTTTGTAAAACACTGCCTTTCATTCATTTGGGGGGGGGGGGGGATTCATGGGGGGTCATTAATGGTACGATGGCTACAGAGTATGTCATTTATATACGGTATATTTTTAGCTCTCCTGAGTGAAGGCTCAAATGAATGTTAATTGTCCTGCTTCTATCTGTAATTTCATGTGTAAATTTTTCACTTTTTCATCGTTTTCTTCGTAACCTCTAACCAATTCAATTTGAATTGCATTCCAACGTAAACATGAGAGATGGAGAATCAAGTTTGTTGAAATGAAGGACCAGGTCTTATAGGAGGGGAGGTAACCACTGAGTCTGGAACAACAAAACGTATGTACAAACATCCTTATTGAATATAAATATATTTGCTCAAATGGTTCACCCCCCCCCCCCCCCACGTGATTAAATGTAAACCAAAGTTTTAATATATATCTTTGAATTTTTTTTCTCTCAAGAACAGCAGGTGTTCAAAATTATAAGGTAATACAACATCATACAGAATTAAGTATTGCTAGATACCTTATTTTTGTATTCATTATTGTTCTTTTATATGGGTATTGGAAGATAACGGAGCTTAACTTTTGTCCATACCGTTCAGTAGTGACACACCGTGAATTCCGACATTCTGTTCTTCTCTATAAGCAGTTTTCGGGTGAGCGACATGGCCTAGGTCCTATAGGCGTCTTGTCTAGTGTTCCTTTTTGAATTGTATTTTTTTCTCTGGTTTTGCTGCACTTGCATTTCTCGTATGTGTGCAATGCTGCCCTAAATACACATAAAAATAGAGAAGGCATTATAAATTAATTATAAAACAGTTATATTCTTGTCTAATGATACAACATATTAAGAGATCTGATCTTTGAACTTCGGCTACTCGTGACGAGTGTTGGGAGACTTTGTTCAGAGTGAGAGTGGGTCCTCCCTTAAGAATTATGGGATCAGATAAATATATAGGTCGCATTATACTTTAAAAAAAATATAACAATCACATGTTTGTCAATTTTCCCACTTTAATACTTACACATATCTGTTTTTATTTTCCCTTTTAATCCATTGATTTTGTATTTTATAATGCGTATTTTAGCGAACAGAAAAGCTTCAAACAAAAGATTAGATTCATGGAGATTGTTAAAGTGGACAATAACAACCATGCTATCATGAGGACAAATTAAGGTCACAACCAAATCTATGAAATTTTGGTTGCAATCTATTCTAAATTTACGAGTTTTTTTACTTAGTGAACGAATTTGAAAGCAATAGATGTATGATTCTCTCTTTTTTTTTGGGGGGGGGGGGGGTGTAAAATAATGTTATGCTGGTTGTAAAAGTTTAAACAATAAAAAATATATTTACTCCGTTTTGTCTTGTTTTGTGTGTAATTCATTGTCGGAAACAACCTTGATCGCTGTTTGAAGGCAATCAGTCCCTTACAAATACATGTACTTTCTACACTGATAAAAATAACTACTGACTATAACAAAGACTGTGATGTACTTGACCCCTGTGGATACAGTGAACTACGGTCAAGTATCTGACCCAGTCCGTGACCTGTGTACTGTTTGTGCGTACAATGATACGGACTAGTCGTTGTACTGCCGTGGAACAAGTCCGCGTGACGCGCTGACGACAGGAGAATTCCGGACGGCCGAGTCTATCAGTGAATAGGGCAAACAATCAGAAGGAGTAGACGAGTTCACGGTGAGCAGTCGTGTGTGAAACGTCCCCCGCCAACCTAGGAACAAAATGTCCCGGACTATTGTGATAGCCATGGACGGCAGCCAGCACGCGGAGTTTGCCTTCCAGTGTGAGTACAGTTATAGATGTAGGGGGGGGGGGTCTAAATATAGACAGGCCTGCGTAACAATACAGCCCGTCAGTCCCTGGGCTAACGCACACTATATATGTACATTAGTGTACTTCAAGATGATGAAAAATACAGAAGTGAAAAGGACAGTCACATGCGATATATAGACACACATAAGTAGTACAGATACTGGTCTCTACTCATCCTTATTATTAGCTTTATCAGAGTTTATCATAGTCGTTCTTCTGGAGTATGATATAGAATTGTGAATTGTAACTGAATACCATCAAATCAACTTCTCTTAAAAGAAATGAATCGATATTTAATGCGAAAATTCGTGTACATGTAGATCTTTTAGTTGTATAATATCCAAATATATAGTTGTGTATATCGCTACATCATGTAATTCAATTTGTGTAATACTCAGCAGGCTGTGACGTCATACATCTTACCTGACAGGTGAAGTGATGGATAGACTGTTTGACAATTCGTGTACTGGGTAAATACTGGCTAAATACACTGAATCGGTGATCCGTTTTATCATTACTAGCATATCAAATATTGATAGCTCTTCAAACAGCCAAACTTGATATGTCTGCACCTCAAGATTTCACGAAAACACCTGAAAGGACAATGTTATGTTGATCTTTGATTTCCTCAGCTATGCATGTCTAAGTTTTAATCTATTGCCTTTTGATGTGTAAATTGGGAAATTGCTAGTTTAACTGGATCAGACCATGTAATACTAAGTATTCACTACAGCTGACCATAGGATTTATTTGGCTGCGATTCGTCTTTATATAATAAATTGAAGCTTTTGATTACATATATATCAATTTTCAATTTTCAACAGAAGAAGATCTGACATACATGTAATACACATGAAGTCGATAATCAAGGTCTACTAAGTCGGTGGTTCTCCGGCCCCTTGCTTTCCTGGGTGTATCTTGAGAATTCTAACTATTCTTAAACAAAACCTTCAATACGACAGTAAGCTTACGGTCAGTTAGTTTGAACAGTGTCGATATATGTCGGTCAGATTAGCTATAAGCATGTAGAGGTATGTCAACATGCCGTTATTTAAACCAAATCAAAGCAAAATACTCCCGTTACTAGACCAGGTACATTTTATCATCGAGCTACATCTAAGTGAACCTAGCTAGAATATCAGACAAGTCCTATTTTTGAGGGGTTGATGCATATTTAAACTTCAACAGAGAGTGTTAAATAACAAATCTGTGCAGCTTTTCTGATAATTTACACAAGACGTTCTGGTTCCAGAACAATACCTTGCAAAGTCATGTCATTTCCATTTTTCCATGTTAACTAAAACCAGAGTTTAAACACTACTCTTATGTTCTCTCAAGAAAACAAATAGGCACTGAGCTTGAGCTCTTGATCTTGACCTTTACTCTAGGTTAGAATGGAGAAATCACACCATTTATACAGTAAGATTGTCGTTACTATTTATAGACTGCATGGATCTCCTCTAGGAAAGGAGCTCTATATAAATCAAAGTACTGAAGAACTGACGGGAGTTGATTTTGTCGATGTTTATTTTAAAATCAATGATATGTTATTTTGCATGACAAGTACGTGTAGTTTCTAATTTGAATTACGCACATTTTTATAATATGGATGTCTCGACATTTTCGACAAGAATGTCGAGAAACCCTCATATGAATCATGTTAAATAATATTTAAAGATAAAATTATTTCAATCAAACAATGTATCAGTAATAGAAATATTTCTCGAAAAATTTATGGATCCAAGCAATATTGAACTCTAGTCTCGTTCAACCAAACGCTCGGCTGACACCGTAATTAAATCTCCGACAAGGATTCACGGAGACAGCCGAGCGTCGAGTTGAACGAGACTATAATGAACTCTGGCGTAGGAATACATACGACTATAAAAATATTTAAATTGTTCGTACCATTTAAAATCTGACTATTTTCAAGGAATTTATAAATAAGTTTCATTGAAAAACAATGCTTAAGCATACATTATATCGAATTCATCAATTATTTTCAAAAACTAAGTGTTGTCAGCGGTGATGATTTGTGCTTAGGTCTAAACACCGTTTCACTTTCGGTTTGTCTGAGTAACTGCATAGGAGAGTTGATTAAAATCAACCCCCCCAAAAAAGAAAAATACCAAAATTTAAAATGCAAAATTTTTCGGATTTATTCTTGACTATAAATAATGGTGTATAGGTAAACCAATCATATCCGAAAGTTTTTGAAAGATCTAATGGTTAATTTGTCAACCATCGAGCCTCCTTAACAGAAATTAGCAGTATATTTCATATTGTTATACTTTCATGTTAAATACTGAAATCTGATTGGTTAAGACGCAGTTAATAATATTTACTATTACCCTCAGCGTTAGCAACGCACTTGGCAACGGGTAACATAAAAAAATATTACATGCGCGAAAATTATGCGCGTACGGTTCGCTGTAGAATTCACGTTATTCCTATATAAAAGCAGTAAAATTTTCTTAAAATTTTTAAAAAAGACATTCAGTATAACAAAATAAATAGTGCCTGTTTGGGAGGATAACAGTTGAAATTGACACCCCTCGAAAACCATTGTCAACCTCCGCTTCGCGTCGGTTGACAATGGTTTTCTCGGGGTGTCAATTTCAACTGTTACCCTCCCAAACAGGCACTATTTATATAATGTTACAATGTGAGTGATTTTTCCGAAAGTACATGCATGCACACAATTTTGTTTCGATTCCATATATCTATAGTACACGTCTTTTGTGAGGAAAAAAGTACAAATATTCATTTTAGGAATGACCAAGAATGGCCACAAGAGTGATTTCAAAAAGCATGAAATTTGTAATGATAAACGCTCGCCTTCTTGACCACATCGATATTGTTCTGACAATCAATAGTGCCTCGTATGAGTTTTAATATGGAGAGATTTGCACACTATTCACTTGAAATGGTCGAGCACTTTCATAAATAAAAAATATATCTCACGAAGTTTCTATTTCATTTCATTACATACATAGTAATAAATAGAGGTTTTTTGCATATGTGATACAGATGACATCACAAAAATTGTATCGGCCTCCAGTGCTGATACAGGTTATCAGCCCTCTAGGGCTGATACGGGTCCGTATCACACCCCTTGCGGAACTCCTCTGCCTTTTTCCTTTCGGCATTTGCGCATGTTTTCAGAAGATGGTGAAACATTTGTCACAGTCGTCATTTTTAAGTGCTGTTGAAAACTTCAAATGCTAAGAAATGTTTTGGAGCAGTTAACTTTTAAAACCCAAGGAAATTCCGGTTCTATAGCTACATGACTGTTTGTTAAAACAATTAGATCTCGTGTTTTTATTCAACGCATGTACCCAATACTTTCAAATAATATAATTAAAATCAATTTGTTCAAGTTGTTGGTTTTTAAAATTTTATTACTAGGTATGTAATAAATATTATAATAATAAATACCCTTTTTCTATATCACAGCCTGTATCAGACCTCGACCATTATATATCATCCCTCAGGCCTTCGGCCCTCCAGCTGATCTAGGGCTGATACTGGCCGTGATATGGAAAAGGATATGTATTATTCTCTATGTATTTCATTGTATCTGATATAATTTTGAGATACCTGTATCTAGCCTACAAAATTACTTGTGAAATTAACGTGAGGAAAATTTACGTGAGTTTAACGTAAGGGAAAATTGGTGAATCTTCATGACGAAATAATGAAATTTGTACAATTGCCAAAATCTCAGTCGTATGTAAGATGTAAACTCATTATAATTTTTTTGACTGGTTGTCCAGGGTATGTCCAAAAGTGTTACAGAGAGGGAGACAAAGTGGTGATTGTGTACTGTGCCGAGTATAACGAGTTATCGAGTAAACGTAAGTATCGAAAAAAGTAAGTATCCAATAATCGTAAGTAAACGTAAGAATCGAATAAATGTTAGTGTCATGATGTAAACTTAAGTACACATTTTTCAAATAAAAGTAAATGTAAGTATTGAGTTAACGTAAGTATTGAAATAATGTAAGTATCGAAAAATCGTTAGTATCTGGTTAACGTAAGAATCGAATAATTGTAAGTAGATTGTTTATTATAAACATAAGAATCAAATAATAGTAAATGTAAGTATTGAGTTAACGTAAGTATCGAGTAAACAAAAGTATTGTGTAAAAGTATGTAATGAATCTATGTTACTATCAAGTAAACATGAATATTAAGCAAAATTATTTACAAGTATTGAATTGTATCGAGCAAAAGTAATTATCGAGTAAACGTAAGTGTAGAACGAAAGAAAATACCGAGTAAATTAATTGTGTAGAGTAAAATGAGTATCGAGAAAACCTAGTAAGTTTTGAGCAAAATTTAGTATCGAATAAACGTGAGTATCGAGTTAAAGTAATTATCGAGTAAGAATAAGTATCATGTAAATGTAAGTATCGAATAATTGTAAGTATCAGTAAACATTAGTAATTTTTTTTATTGTAAACGCAAGAATTTAATTAAAATCAGGGTTAAACTGGAAGTCTAATTTGTTATTGGAATATTATTGTGTGAAAGCAGTGGAAAAACATCCATTGATAATTAATGGCAATGAATATCCTTTGTATCGTTGAATATATTTGTTTTTTATTGCCTAATTCTATTGCTCTTCCCAAGCTCTGACCCTGATGTCGGTAGACAAATCTCTGATCACCAATCTAATAGAGGGCGAGGAGACCAAGGTCAAGAAACTGGCGGCAAAGTTTGAAGACTTGGTTAAAAAATACAAGGTAAAATGTTTATTGTATGAACACAGATTTATAAATCATTGCTCCATATAGTAAAACTATACAATGCTACTTGCGTACTCTTGTTAATTACTAGTATTCCTACACAACGAGTGATAGAATGATTTTTTCGGTGCTATTTTCTGTTTTAATAATTTACTTTCATCACATGTGTAACTACTTTGGACTATTTAGGTATATTCTACATTGACAAGGCATTTTTTCCGAAATATGCATAATAAAGATAAAATTGATTCCTACATAAAAGTTAAAAATCGGAGGTAAGCAATGGCCGTGGCATGTTGTATTACTTATTTTTGTCCGCAATTCCATCCTTTTGTTATTCGTCTAATTTTTCATTTATTGATTTATTTATATTTTTATATATTAATTTTATTTGGTTTTCTTTTGCTATTCTTCTACGTAATGAGGTGATGTTTACTTCTCTAGTTCAATGATATACAGCAGATCTAACGGTTCAATCATCGAGTGATTGTTTTACTTAAAAGTCATTCCCCTTGGAATTTGAAATTTTCAAATTTATATCGTGATTGTATGTTGGAATCTAATTATTTGTAATATCTTTCAATACATGTGGTTTACAGACCAATAGTAAGTGTTTTTCATATTTTTACTAAAGAAGATGGGGGAATAAGATGGCGCAAATGCCCATTCTGTTTAGTAGTGAAATACAATTTTGAATTAATTTTTTCCCAATTAAATCTATTCAAATATATTATAATACAAGTTTGCAATTTGCAAAGCACAATTTCTAACTATATTCAGTTTTAAATATATTTAACAAAATATAAGAAAAAAAACATTGTCTGTAAAAAAAAAACCAAAATGGCGGCCGTCAGTGGTGGACTGTCCGGCACGCTTGGTGACATTTTCAACGATTCCTCGATCCAAACAGAGGATGAAGCTTGTAAAACAACAAGTACTGCTACAAGTTCTCATGTGTTACTTACAGACTTACTAAATTGTGACAATATTATTGAAAACGACGAGTTTGTCTACTTGTTTACATCGGAAAGTTCTACAGCACCCGTGAGTACTGATCATTCTTGTTCCAACAGTACAAACATTAGATCCTCGCAACTAGTAGAGGACTACGATTCAGATGGTTCATTGCTTAGTCAATCAGAAATAGATAACCTAGACTCAAATCTGCAGAATTTACCCAAAGAACTCTATATATCTAAGCTATTAGAACTGTGCTTAAGCAACGAATCTCTGATCTTATGGTATAGAGGCTTACTTTGTACGCGTGCAAGGAAATTTAAAGACTGTCCCACGGGAAATCTTATAAACAGAAAAACCACTAAAGCCAGCTCTAGTGCAGAAAAATATGCAAGAGACTGTTTCACTTTGTACATGTTTATTAACGGTGAAAAGCATGGTATTGAAAATGTTTTTGAAAAAAACAGAACAAGCAATTCGTCTACAGGGACGTCCGACGTCAAACGTATTGAAAAAAGAGTAGTCCTCCAAACCCTACTCGAACGTGTCTCAAAATTAGAACATTCCTTAACCGAATGTAATAAGGAATTGAAATCCCTTCATGTAGAGCACAACAAGTTAAAAACAGACTACAATCGTCTCAATGCTGAGGCCACCTCTAGGTTCTCCAGATACGACTCGTCACACAAACTCATCGGTGACAAATTTAAGCAAGTTGAAACAGACATTCATCAAACCCGTTGTCAAAATCAAAAAGTAAACGATGAAACAAAAAGACTCTCCAAAGTTACACAAAACATACAGAAGCAGATTCAATCGAATACACTTAGCCCTGCTAAATCGTACGCGATAGTCACAAGCGATGGCCCAGCAATCGAAACAAAATCGCGTAACTCATCTGAAAAACATGACCATAACATAAAGTCAGTTACTGTAACGTCTCATTTAAAGCAACAAGACAAAGCTGTCAATAAAAATAACTCCAATTCCCCCAATCAATCTGAGTTGGAGAAAATCACGCAAGCCATAATAGCTTCCCCGTCGGTATCCTCTCAAGAGCGTAGAGAGGCGTCACACATGGACAACCAAACACACAAGAATTCTACCTGTAAAGCTAACGGCACTGTGGCATTCCACGACCATCCAGGTAACAATAGAATTGGCTCCGATCAGGATGTTTCTACTCAAATCGCTGCCATTGACGTCCAGGGCATTACAAACCATATTCCAACACGGGAAAGTGCAACGAGTTCCCCTTACTCATCGGGAAAAACAAATCACACTAGTGAACACAAAACACGCTCCAAGTTATCCTTTACTTCATCCAGTGTAACAGTTAAACACGCGGACTCTGTTCGCGAACGCCACGACAATCAAATGTCAAGCGATCATAAGTCGAAGGACACCCGTCAAGCGTCGAACACATCCAAAGATCGCGGGACCACAGACAGTGATGACGACATATTCGAGGGCGTTACTTACAAACGGAATGCCAGATACTACATAGCTGGAATCGGACCTCGTTCCTCACAGAATGGGTTGATGAATTTCCTCAGAAACAGAGGTGTCACTGTTTCGCACTGTGTATTCTTTAAGCAAAAACGCCCAGGATCGCGTCGCAATGCAAAAATTAACGTAGCGTTACGAGATGCACAAACTATCGAGAGCCCGTCATTTGGCCCTATGGTATATCGTGCCGTCCATGGCTGAGCAATAGACAGTGGGAGGCAAAAATCGCGCAGGATCAACCGGAGGACGACGGGTCCTCGGAAAACAACGACCATGACGAACTTGACAATTACAATGCTGACTAATCTTATGTTTAGCTTGTTGTTGCTAGTGACCTTATTTGCTCACCTGTTTGTTACTATGTCTACATGTTTCAATATTTTAGCATGGAATGTGCGTGGTGTAATGTCATCATCTCTCAGTTTATCAAATATTTTAGACACTGTCAGTTGTGACATAGCAATAATTTGTGAACATAAACTCAAACCAACAAGCGTTAATTACCTAGACACTATCAACTCAAAATACTCAAGCTTTGTACATATAGATTCAGAACAGAGCTGTAACAATACAGATAAACCTTATTCTCCCTTTGTGGGAAAGGGAGGGGTAGGGATTATGTATAGGAAGGATCTGCTACACACAGTGTCAGAAATACCCGATATAACTTCTTCTCGTATTATAGGAATTGAAGTTAAACGTAAGCACCAACGCTCATTGTATGTTTTAGGCGCATATCTTCCATCAGACAGCAACATTCAAACATATCAATCAGAGTTAAATCTACTAGATGCATTGTTTAATCACCTTTGCACTCTTGGGGATGTAATAATCGGAGGGGATCTCAATGCCAGTTTATATGACAAAGAATTACCTAATGTAAACCAATATAAAGCTAAAGCTCTTAAAGATTTTACCCATCGCAATAACATATGTATTCCTTCGAATGACTTTCCTGTTTTAGGGTCTAGTTACACTTTTCTGCAAACTAAGACAACATTAGATTTTATCCTGTGCAATAGGTCATTTTTCAACTACGTAAATAAATACCGTATTCTGGAAGAAGGCACGTTCAGTTCTACATCTGACCATCTTCCAGTTTTAATGTCCATTGATTTACATGTAAAATACAATTATTCTTGTAAAAATAGCAGCTCATTACCAGCTTGGCATAAGGCAGATGTAAACCAACTGCAACATTATGAACTGTATATTAACAATGCTTTAGACGTTTTACTTGAACAAAGGTTGAGTTCTGTTGTAGATCTTGATAATTTCTGCAAACAACTGTACCATATTTTATACACTGCTGCATCCCTTTTTATTCCTGTAGCAAAATTTAAACCTCACTTAAGACCCGAGTGGACACCTGAAGTCAAACACCTTCACGACCGAGAGCGCCAAATGCGAAATATCTGGTTAATCGAGGGTCGTCCCAGAGGCATGGTACACGACTCCTACAAGAACTATAAAAAAGCTAAACGCGAATTCCGTAATAAACTTAATGCTGAACACGACAGATACATGACATCGGTATTCCATGATATTGATCAAGCTTCCGAGTGTGATGTGCGGCTCTTTTGGAAACTTGTTAAACGTCAGCGACCCAGGAACACAAGATTCTATCAGGAAATCGAAATCGATGGCAGACTTGTTGACAACCCGGATGAAATTGCAAGCTGTTTTGCTGAGTATTTTGAACAAATTTATAACCCAACAAAAAGCAAAATGTTTGATTCAGAATTTTACAAAACCATAGAAAACTCATATTTGTTTATTCAGGAAAACTCACGACTTCAAACACTTTCGAAATTACCGGGGGGTGAAGTTACCGCTACCGAAATATCCAAGGCTATCAAAGATCTTAAACGCAGAAAAGCACCTGGGCTCGACTGTATCCAGAACGAACATCTCATATTTGGAGGACCCCGACTCTTCGCCTGCATCTCACACCTCTTTAATGCAGTTATCAACATAGGCAGAATCCCATCTATCTGGAAAACAGATCTCATTATTCCTATTTACAAAGGCAACAACAAAACAAAGAGCTCACCTGACAGCTATAGACCGATAGCTCTTCTTCCTTGTTTAATGAAACTTTTCGAAAAAATTCTTACGCTTAGGATTCGTGACCATGTTCTCCCTTCCGTTTCCTTTCCAAATCCACAGCAGCAAGGATTCCAGCCAAAACTTGGATGCATAACAGCTTCATTCAACTTACAAGAAACCGTCTTTCATAACCTTGAGCAAGGTAGTCCAGTATATGTTGCTTTTCTCGACACACAGAAGGCCTTCGATACTGTGTGGAGACATGGTCTGATGTGTAAATTACATCAACTCGGTGTGAAAGGATCGCTTTGGACCCTTATCGACGATTGTCATACAGACACATCTTGTTCCGTTGCCGTGAATCAGAAAAACTCCAACTGGTTTCCTATATCCCAAGGAGTGAGGCAAGGAGGAGTCCTTTCAACATTCCTCTACTTAGTCTTTATAAACGATCTCCTACAAGAACTACAAAACCAAAACCCAAATACTGGAATCCACAGCATTAGATCTTCAAATCCAGCACTTGCAGATGATATTTCTTGTATAGCCTTATCACCACGAGGTCTTCAAACCCTTCTCAACACAGCTTACGACTTCTCTATTCGATGGCGATTCAAATTTAACGCAAGCAAATCTAATGTTCTATATTTCTCTCCAACAGGCATCAACAACAATTCTCTTTCCTGGAAACTTGGCCACGACACCATTAAAATTTCAAAATCATATAACCATCTTGGTATTCTTCTAGATGCTAAGCTTGACCCAACAGAAAGAACAGCAAAAGCATGTAGAAAAGGTCAACAAACGTATTTTGCTCTCAAAATAAGTGAACACCTCAATCCCGCAACTCTTTCCAAGCTTTATAAACGGATTGTTCTTCCTAGTGTTCTGTACGGTAGTGAGCTATGGTGTGACCTTAAACAGAAGGACAACCGCGCTTTGGATGTATTTCAGCACTTCATATGTAAACACGCCATGAATCTTCCAAAACATACAAGATCAGATATGTGTGAGTCAATCTTTGGACTTTTACCAATAGCCTCCGAAATTGACAAACGTAAATTACAGTTGTTTGGCCGTCTCTGTTTAATGGACACAAAATGCCTCACGAAAAAGATCTTTCTCCATCGCCTATTTTCATACCTCGATTCTCCAAACTGCAAACACTACGGCTTTATTCCCGACATAATTCACCTTCTGGATAAATATAATCTGTTAGAACATCTGAACTCGTATCTACAAAATGGATTGTTTCTAAATAAACTTGAATGGAAAAAGACTGTAAACTCAGCTGTGTTCTACCACTTTACAACTTCTAGATCAAACCGCATGCTCCGAGACAACGACTTTACTCAATTCAGACATATAACTGGAAACAGCAGACCAGACTGGATATGGAAACTTCCTAGCGACGTTCAGGAAGTTACTCTTTGTAAATTTATTGTTAAGCTTTGGACTCTCCAAGACCTTCCCCCGCACATCTGCAGTTTATGTCAAAAATTGTTCACAAATATTTTTGAACATGTTACTACTTCTTGTGATGGAACCTATTTATTTAGAGAAGCCTGGTGGCAAACTGTTATAGAAAATTTCGACATTAACTTATCTGCTGACCTATGTGGACTTAGTAATAACGACCTCTATTTGTTTCTTTTAGGCGCAAGGTCACTCCCAGGCCTTTCATTTATTGATTTTTCTTATAGTTTACACCTTCTTAATTTCCGCCTAATTAGGGATGCAGCAGCATGTTATTATAGAATGTCACGTGTAACATCCTGTCCATACACATAAATGTCACAGGATTACAGTGTCATATAAATAATAATACTTTATATTTTGGTATTGCCTTATAGAATGTGTACACCTGTAAACTTGTTGGTAATTACGTATTATATGTACTAGATCTTGCATCATAGTAGACCTATATTATATCGTTTTCTCTACAATTGTCTATATGTTTGTATTTTTGTAAATATGTTATGATAATCTCCTTTGGGAGGAAATAAAGAAAGAAAGAAAGAAAGAAAGGTACTCTAACCACTGAGCCATTTCAGACACAGCAAAGGGAGTTGTTTAAATATCATGTGTGACTTTGGCCACGAATTAACGGACTTGTATTATTTTTTCAAAACGTTCAATTGTTGGGATACAAAATGATATTTTTAATGTACAGTGGGTCATCTCTCCACGTTTTTGTTGATTGAAATCAGTTTGTTTTCCAATAGCCCTTATATAGACTATGAGAAAAATATGGAGCACAGACCCACTCTATAAAAGAAAATGCCTTGAAGTTCTAAAAAATGACAGTATTTGCAGGTTTTGATACGTATACGCCTGTTTGAGTCAACATATTCCAAGTATTGAACATATACATAGGATAAAAATAAATGATTTGTTAAATATATATTGTTTTAAATGATTTCTTTAAAAAATATCAGATTTATTGATACTTTAATTTTTCAGTAGCTTGTCCGACTATGTATGGGCATTTTACACGCCTTATCCACCCATCTTCTTATTGCAGTGTAGTGTAGACTGTCGTTTGTTAAGTGGACAGTTTTGATCATTTTCTCTTCCAAAAAAATATATCGTTTTGGCTGCTTTTTCAGATAATGATACCTAATCAATCGTCCTATTCACTATATCCGTGTTTGTTACAGATTGAAGGTAAAATTGTCCGGGTGAACGGAGAACCAGGGCATGGCATAATCAAAGTAGCGGAGGACGAGAAAGCAGCCATGATTGTGACAGGAACACGTGGTATGGGCACCATCCGCCGGAAGTTGCTCGGAAGTGTCAGTGAATATGTGATACATCACTCGCCAGTTCCGGTTCTGGTTTGTCGACAAGAATGAAATATTTATACACATTGAAAAGCCGGTCCAAATGAATGGAAATTTATCAAATTGAGAAGGAGATTGATGACAAATGAATAATGTATTCAAGAAAAAAAGTTGTGATCAGAAAGTGAACGGAGAAAAGTATAATGATAGTTTGTGTATTCTGGAAAAAGTGAGATGGGGACATCAACTAATTTCGGCCATACAATCGGCAATGTTTCTTTCTATTTTCTTGGAGGAGTTGCAAATCTTTCTCTTATAAATTATGATATTACAGATACATCGATGATTTACAAACTGCCTCGTGGAAAACGACCGACCTTTGATAAATAACGGAACTCGATCGAGGAATTGTGTACGTGTTTCAATCTTTCTTAAATTGATTTAAGTCTCTGAACAAATTTGAACCAACCTTGAATGATTTGTTATTTCATTAATTTCAATGAGAGTCTTATTTTTTTTATAAAAAAGGCATCAAACTTATTGTTTCATTTCCTTGTTCAGTTTAAAAGGACTAAGAAACGATTCGAGATCAAAATGTTATTTCTCAGTTTACGCTTTTGTATAAACCGCATCGCAGTTTAGAAAGCGTAAACTGTCCCAAACCATTTTATATTGTACATATAAAAACTAGTAAATATAAATTTAATTGCTTATAATTTAATTTTTGCTATCGATTGTAGATAAAAACAGTCTATGGCCTTTAAACTGACATAAAATTGTGCAAAATTCAAACGTTACGTCAGGTGGATCGATACGTTTTTGACGTTAGTCACACTATGACGTAGACAATATTTTTTTAATCATACGATATGAGATAATTTTTTATATAGTCAACCAGAAAGCGCGTTACAACCTGAATTAAAGTGTATAAAAATTAATTGTTCAATTCAAATGATTGACCAAAATTTGAATGTTAGAAGTCAAGTTACAAGTAAGTTACAAAGGCAAGAACTCATTGTTATGTAAACAAAACTGGAGTCATTAGAAGTACCCAAATTAACCATTCTAAACAAAAACAAAAACCCGGAAAAATATACAATTTAAGATTTAGAACTCAAAGCGTGTCTAAGTCCCTTTAATGTATATAAACTATAATTCTTTATGGAGAGTATTGTAATGCTACTTTAAAACTTGGTTGATGAATTAACCTGGATCAATGACGATTTAATCTAGTGACACGTTCATCAAGGGACAACGTATTGTTTTACCGGAGATTAGTTGTAAATACAATCATGCGCTTCATTAGGCCCAGAGTCAATAAAAAAATTTGGAAGTTAACTCATATGCATTAACCAATTATAAATTGGCAAACTTTGCTCTTACAGCACCCCTTCCCCCCGCCCCACCATGCACTTTTGTTCTATCATATTCTAAATTAATAAATTTCGTATCGTGAAATCAATGCCTAATTGTTTGGGGGACGAAAAGAACGATAGAGTATGTCCCGATTTTTTTCTATACCATTGTGAAATTCCTTTGTTATATATACATCAAAATGCGCTATTGGATACATTTTTCTTTTTGAAAGGTTTCATTCCTTTAAACTATAATTGGATAATCTGAGGGAGATTCAAATATAAGCACCAAAATTAATATTTTTCTAGAAATGCAATATTTTGATAGTTACAAGATCGAGTAGTTTGTACTATTTTGTATGAATAGAGAAGAAAGGCGAATCAAGATGGCTATATAGATGCATATTTCGCAGACATTAGCATTTTTTCCACTTGGCTTTATTAGTCAAATCAATGACTATATATCTTGTTAATTTTTTTTTCCTATGTACATCAAGTGACCTGTCTACATATAGACCCCTACACACTTATCACAGACCGCGAACTTTTGACCTCGCGGAAAGTTGTAGGTGAGTTGTATCATGTATGTTATGGTGGATGGGGGTGAGAGATGTCATCACCGGTTAGAGAATCCTTCATCAGCGAATCAGTGAAGGGATCCGTTGGCTGCACTGACCAGATCATTCTCATAACTGAATAATTGAATTGGCATCGTGTAAACCTTAGGAGAGATTGGGACGGTTATAAATATGTCATGAGTCCAAAAAAGGAGAACCTTTTTTATGCGTGTGTTTGCGTCAATTATTGATACCATGGTTTGTTGTCTAGATGTTGAGGTTTCGCTGCGTTATTGATGTTTGTGAGTGAGCAGGATATTGTCTGCCTACTGTTCGACGTCTTCTTTTCTTTTTACTCTACACGAGACCTAATTATTTAAACAGATATAAATAAAATATAGAAACTGCATAAAAAAATACGTCCATAAATCGTTGATCATTTAATTATGAGTTAATTCTGTGGCTCATGAACGTTTAATGTCTTACCACACATGAAAACTTTTCAATTATTATATTGCAGTTTATAGTTATAAATAGTACTTTCTCTGATCGAAGTCATGATTCTAAAATCTTTAATTTCTCTGGAATACTTTGATATATAAAACACAATCATTGTCGGGGTTTTAATATCCTTTTCTTACGCCTTATTTTAACTACCATTTCCTCTCAATTTCTACAAGATTTTCCATCAGAAATTTGATTACGCTCTTTTTATTTCAACCAAAAGGCACATTTTACGACAATCATATCGATTATTAATTACTAATTAAATTTCCCCTAGGAAACAATAACATTATTACTCTGTTTTGATAATCATTCCCTTCCACGCGAGTAAACATTGTGAAGACGCAGTACTTGTGAATCAGAATTTTAAATGCGTATTTTTTGAAGGACAAATATAGACAGCGTTTGTTTTCATTCGTCAGCTGATCTACCTGGATGACCTAAATCAAATCGATCTAGTGTTGTATACGTGTCTTAGAGAGTTGTAAATACAGCGAAATACTCCGTCTGTTCAAAATATCGCACTGGAGGGGTTATTTATAGGGAAACGGATACACACGTCATTTTCATATTTCCCCCGAGAGCTGCTGGTATAATAATTTCATCATAAGGGCCATAGTTCTCTGAAAAACACCAAAGGGGACTACGTAGTGACTGAGGAAATTCCGGAGGAACATGGCTTCAAAGCGGGTAGTGATAGTGGCTATTGATGGCAGCGACCACGCCTATGATGCGCTAGACTGTGAGTATATAATACATGTAGTGTCTCAACTTAAAAAAAACTACATTTAATTTTAATATTCATTTCATAAACTACGTGTTTACTATCAACAAATGTCGTCAATGACTTCCCTGTGTGTAAACTCTTAAGTTTGTAAACATATTGCTGTTACAGATAGTAAGTTCTTCACCTTTCAATGACAGGGGTGCTTTATTCCTTTATCTTTTCAACATTACACTGTTCACAATCAGAAAATCGAAGTTTCTACTTGCATGTTTTCGTTGTGCTGCATGTTTACCTATAAACATTTTTGGAGAGTTCACGGGTTCAGCGTGTGTGTCTTATTTCCAGGGTATCTGTCCAACATCCACCGGTCCGGCGACACTGTCATAGGCGTACACTGTGCCGACTACAGCAAACTCCAGAGTCAGCGTAAGTCACGACGACGGGGTCATTATTCACTGGAATTGTTACATACCACAAACTCGAGTTATGTAAATGACACTAATAAGCATGGCCCCAAACTACTAGTATATAAGTAATGATATGGCAGTCAATGTTGTTGGTATATTTCTAACATAACTTTAGGGTATGGGGTAAGGGACTCTTATCAATAATTTTGTTTTCAAAAACGTTCTCTATAATCTACAAGTAGCTGATTATTGATTGTTTTCAATGCCATCGTGTTAACGGTCTTTAGACCCAGCCTGGATCGTCCCCTGGGTAAGTGATGATCGGGTTCTATCTCCAGAATCATTGCAGCTAGCAGTGCACAGTCGGATTTTCTCTGATCCTATTATAACGTCTGTCGGCCAAAGATGAACAGTTACAGCTTTACTTGATATTCTTTATTGATCGCGTTATTCTCCAAGTCCTCAAGATGCGCAGTTTGATTGATTCTGAAGTAGAGAAAAATTGAAACTTTAGACTCGATAAAATGTTATTCAAGTGCCACCATCTCGGCCATTTATATCCAGAGTGATAGTTTAAGCATAGTATTTTGCATACTGAGCTCCCCCCCCCCCCCCCTCAATAAAATATATTCAGTTTGGTTTGCGTGTAGCTGGTATAATTTTTGTTGCGCAGAAATTAATATGATTATCCCAAAATGAGCTATAAAAAGCTGTTTCCATTTCACGGCAGTGTACATGTAATTGTAAATTACATTACGTTGTCCGTAATTGCCGTCATATGCACACTGAGGACAAGTTAGCATTGACATCTGGATATTTGGGTTGCTAAAAACGATAAGAAACGCATTATATAAAAGCCAGGCACGGTTTTACCAAACATGCCTTTTATCATTTTTGTAAAATTTATTGGTAACTACGTAAATGTGATGGCTTTCATAAAGAGAAGAAGCATATCGCGATATCACCGACCCATTTACAACTTACTGAAAGCAAAATAACATTTTTGACAATGCTGCAATTTTTCTTTTTACATTGAATGCATTATGGGTTTTTTTTCTCATCTTTAATTTCAGATATCTTAACTTTATCCTGTGTCCCATTTGACAACCAATCAAACTGTGTATAGGCTCGATCTTTGTAAACAAGACACTTGATTCATTAACCAGCTGTGTAACTTGTAAGTTTCACTTTTATAGCTCTGACCTTGTTGTCAAGTGACAAGTCCCTAGTTACCAACTTCCTGGACTCGGAAGAGACATCGGTGAAGAAAGTTGCGGCAACTTTTGATTCTAAGGTTTTGAAGAATAAGGTAGGAGTATACACCGTTACAATCTAATTGGTTACCATGTAAACTATTAATGATTCAAATATTTAATATGAGACTTTAAAACAATAGCTAAACAATATACCTAAGTGACTGCAGCTGATCTAAAGATAATGCAAGTCGTTTTGATTTAGAATATGGATTTAGCCAGCCTGTATCCCGATTACATGTCGTATTATCAAGTGAAAACATCAAAAAGCTTTTACCAAGGAAGTATAATACTCTGTTAGCGTGAGATTACTCAAGTTTCATAAATCAAATTCCATAAATTTAATGTCATTACCAAAAGTCAGACATTTGAATTTCTTTCAGTTAAATTAAATTAAAAGCTTAAAGTTTCTGGTGTAAACAAAACAACAGAGAAGAATGACTTATTGTTGTTGATATTATGACCTTGTACAGATATCAATTGTCACTGACCTCAAGAGCTGAGTTTATTCTCTCTCTCTCTCTCTCTCTCTCTCTCTCTCTCTCTCTCTCTCTCTCTCTCTCTCTGCCATCACCATTTCACTTTTAAAAATTCAGACGCTGGCCTATAAATGCAACGCATTAGATTTTATCTTAGGCCTGATAATATCGAGGTTTTCTTTTGCCTGTAGATCGATGGCAAGTTCATCCGTATAAACGGAGACCCAGGACCCGGTCTCGTTGAGGTTTCCGTGAACGAGAAGGCCGCCATGATTGTGATGGGATCCCGGGGTCTTGGCACCATTCGTAGGACGCTGTTAGGAAGCGTCAGCTCTTACGTCATGTGTCACGCGTCAGTTCCGGTGATTGTTTTCCGGAAGTAGTTCCATTGCAGTTCTACTCATAGGACATCAGGGTAGACGACCGTCAGACATTCCTATAATCAAACGCTCTAATCAACATAATGATACATGCTGTTTACATAGACTATTTCATGGAAATCAAATGGAAATCTGCAATTATCCGCAATCAGTGACGTAAAATATGTATGTAGAACAAAATGGCTTCGCTAGACTGCGCCATGACTTTACTATGTCATTTTAGCCTAAAGCTTGCTAGAAATGATGATGATTGAATTAGACTACAACGATTGATGCTGAGTCTGTGTGCTTGAAATAAACAATGATCTGACGAGAGAGTCATTTATATGAGTGATAGTGGACAAATATTCTTGTGTGTCAGAACTCATGGTAAAACCTAATAAATCGTATCCTCTGATTCAGGAAAATATTATGATTTCAGTGTTGACTTTTCTATACATGAATTACATGTATTAAAGTAAATTATGCCGGACAAAATCAAGGAAAGCTAATGATTAAACATACTAATTAGTCTTACACTAATTACCATGGTAACAAATGATAACATGCTGGGCAGCCACCAGACTGTTTTATCTGATTTTATCTCTTTTTACTAATCATTGTAGGTTTGATTAATTATTGTAAATTATTGTTTGACTGACAGAGAAAATCGGAATACTCGTATAAAATATTCACACATGAAAGGTTGTTATAAAGTCTAACACTCTTTTTATAATCTATAACCAAACGGCAGGACTTACAACTAAACCTCAGTATAAATCATTTCGACCTAGTAAAAATTCAAGATATATCAGATAATATACAGAGAAACAGTAGTTCGATCCCACATCACTTTGATATATATCCATGTTGTTCGAGATCGATGTACAGAAAATTCATCAAAGAAAAACGGGAAAAAGAAGATTTGAGAATAATTGTCCAACAAAACAAAACAATACAAAAACAACAGGTAACTTTTTTTTCTTCATAATACAGTATCAAATAGATATAAAAAAATATTTACAATTTTAACTGTCTTTGTCTGTGATAACATTACGAATCAATTTTGAACAATATAACACAGTAACTTCAAAAAAAATAAGTGACACAAAATGGGCGTGTCTTATAGCTTATATGTCCTACACCGGAAAACAGTATTGGCTGCGCCGCGTAGTAATACATAGCATTGGCTACTTGAAAAAAAAAATAGAGTTCTTAAAATGTTGTTTTAAAGTGTACAAATTGAAAATAATGTAAATATATAAATATGGAACGCCATAGCTGCCTTATGTGGCTATTTTATATGTAGATGGTGCTTTATTATATTATGCTGTGGTTATTTCATGTGAAGATGGTGCTTTATTATATGAAGATGGTGCTTTATTATATGAAGATGGTGCCTTATTATATGAAGGTGGTGCTTTATTATATGAAAATGGTGCTTTTTTATGTGAAGATGGTGCTTTATTATATGAAGGTGGTGCCTTATTATATGAAGATGGTGCTTTTGTATGTGATTATGGTGCTTTGTTATATGAAGATGGTGCTTTATTATATGAAGATGGTGCTTTTTTATGTGATGGTGCTTTATAATGTGAAGATGGTCACTCAGAACTTTATTTTTGAAGACTGAGTTAAACAATTACTATCTCCAAATTTTGAAACTAGAACAAAATTGATACAGTTAAAATCCATTTAATACACAATTGCTAGTTTCTCTTTTTTAGCATAATAAGTATTTATGTGACGAGATGAACTGTACGACTTCATCTCAACTGAATTGACAAATATGATTAATTGAATAATACAATATTTTGTCAGTATTTCTTGACATTTTACTTTTGTCTTTACCACTTATAAAAGGGCTTTCTTTGAGCTATATTATAGTATAGTAGACCTTTCCCTGTGACTTAATTTCCCTTACTTTCTCTTCAAGTCAAATCCTATCACCTATAGCTAGGGCATCAGTCTGTATAAAATCAGATCCTCAATCCGTTCCTTTATTTGTTTTTTTTTAATGATGTTTTGTTTTGAAACACTCAGAATGTGAGCTCTTCCTCCAAACTCACCACTTAGGTTAAAGATGAACGGTCATCAATGACGAAGACCGACTGGGCGATGACAATAACAAAATCAAAGTACTAAAAAACTTACGGGAGTTGATTTTGTCGATGTTTATTTATTTTAAAATCAATGATATGTTATTTTGCATGACAAGTACATGTAGTTTCTAATTTGTATTTGAATTACGCACATTTTTATAATATGAATTTTTGGACTTTTTCGACAAGAATGTCGAGAAACCCCAATATGAATCATCTTAAATAATATTTAAAGATAAAATTAATTCAATCAAACTATGTATCAGTAATAGAAATATTTCTCGAAAATTGTATGGATCCAAGCAATATTGAACTCCATAGTCTCGTTCAACCAAACGCTCGGCTGACACCGTAAATCTCCGACAAGCAAGGGAGACTCTCTGCTTGTCGGAGATTTACGGAGACAGCCGAGCGTCGAGTTGAACGATACTATATTGAACTCTGGCGTAGGAATACATACGACTACAAAAAATATCGAAATTGTTCGTACCATTTAAAATCTGACTATTTTCAAGGTATTTATAAATAAGTTTCTTGAAAAACAATGCTGTAGCATACATTACATCGAATTTATCAATTATGTTCAAGAACTAAGTCTTGTCAGCAGCGATGTTTTGTGCTGAGGTCCAAACACTGTTTCACTTTCGGTTTGTCTGAGTAACTGCATAGGAGAGTTGATTAAAATCAACTCCCAATTAAGAGCGGATCAAAGATCTTATTTTAATCATATTGCTGGGGCATAACCTTCGCTTAAACACAAATAATTAGTAAATTCAATTTTCTGCTTTTCAG
This sequence comes from Magallana angulata, assembly GCF_025612915.1. NCBI lineage: Eukaryota > Metazoa > Mollusca > Bivalvia > Ostreida > Ostreidae > Magallana > Magallana angulata. Next base: position 53,887,959 of record NC_069113.1, read on the forward strand.
GATAACGTTACTAGGCTTTAATTCTTGTAATATTCCGTCATTATATAGTTGTCACTTAATAGATGCAAGTTCGGTTTGGGTAAAGTCGTACACAGCTAGATCTCCTCGATAGCTTATATACTAATTGTGCAAGAAAAAAGAGGAACTAGCAATAGTGTATAAAATGGATTTTGATCGCATCAATTTTTTGTTTTAATTTCAATATTTCGAGATAATACATAAATGGTTAACTCGGTATTCAAAAATAAGAGGAGTTCCGAGTGACCACCTTCACATTAAAAAGCACCATCATATAAAAAAGCACCATCATATAATAAAGCACCATCTTCACATAAAAAAGCACCATCACATAAAAAAGCATCATCACATAAAAAAGCACCATCTTCATATAATAAAGCACCATCTTCATATAATTAACCTCCACCTTCATATAATAAAGCACCATCTTCATATAAAAAAGCACCACCTTCATATAATAAAGCACCACCTTCATATAATAAAGCACCATCTTCATATAATAAAGCACCATCTTCACATGATATAACCACAGCATAATATAATATAGCACCATCTTTACATAAAATAGGCACATAAGGCAGCTATGGCGTTCCATATATAAAGCTATATGGAGCTAACAGACTAGTGAGAGGGCCGGGTGACTGTGGCCATGTTTAGACTACTACATATAAAATCTGTATAAAAATAAATAGATATAAATTAAATATATACAAGACGGGATACATTGTAGGTATAGAGACATAGCAAATGGTTCTATTTATTGATCTTAAATATTAGAATTTTTCTTTACTAAATAATACTTAATGCATGTAGCTAAAAGAATCTTATCTAATAAGTATAGCAGATCTGATGTGAAGTTTGTTGACCGCCGGGCCTCTTTGAGTTTCAGTTCACGTCTATTGATGCCTGTCCTCTCTGTCCTTATGCTGTGAGATCTACATGAGTTATCTCCCGGAAGTTGATTATGATATACATGTATATATATAACATCGAGGTTTAGATAAACTTTGCGAAGTATTAAAAAAATGTAACAGGATTCGAAGTTGCCTTGTTAAGTTATAAAGTTGCCTTTTAACATACTCACATAAAAACTAAAAAGGACAGATTATAATAAACGAACAGAAATCCAAAGACAGACAAAGCCGTTTCAATATGAATGTAATCAATATCAAAATAGTTCACAAAAAGACTAACTTCATGAGTAAATAAGTCATGGTGAAGGAATATCATCATTTTTTATCACAATAAAGCATATTTTTCAAACATCTTTTTCCATTTTTTTTTTCAATACTCGTTTGCGATATTTAGTGAGTGTGAAATGCGGGAGTTTGAGATTTTCTCGACCTGCAGTTATTTCTATAACTGAGTACTTCTATAGCCCGCATGAACCACCAAAGAAAGCAGTGCACTGTTGTACTAAATCTCTTTTAAAGTTATTCATTTAAGCAAGTAAACTAACTTTGAAATACTGTTAAAACGACCACAAAGTTTTATGGACGGGATGATAGATATGTTTTGGCTTCTGTCGATGCTTTCCGTTGATATTAGTTTTGTTAAAAGTATATAGCCCATGTCATGGGTATTTGAAGTAAAAAAAAATACCTCAAATGCTTACACATCAAAGCATTTCTTTTTAAAAGTTTTATAAATATTGCCAATGATGATCCGTATGTATGCATGTAAACTGCGTTTTGAAATATCACGAATTAATTAAGCCAGTCAGATTAGGACATGTTCAATGTATCTGGGTATCGTTTTTTTCATAAAAAAGAAGAAAAATGTGCAGTATATTTATGTTAATATATCGCCGATATTATGAATTTTATAACGCACTTGATCGTTTGAAAATACCTTTCAAGTTCGTATGTAATGAATACATCAATTCAGTATAAATGATCACTGTGGTAAATTATAATTATGCCCTTGGAGTTGGTTAACTACATGTAGAGTCTCTCTTTCAAAACCTACATACGAGAAAAGCATAATTACATATCTTCTTGGGCTTTAAGTATCGTATATACCATATATTGATTTTTAGAAATTATTATTTATTAGTGGAAGAGAATCTTAGAATTTCATGCATTCTAAATTCTTTATCGTCTACCTAGGTATAAAATACGGTTACACGTCAAAGGTCGTTAACTGCAGTTACTCTTTTTTGATATTCAATTTGAAATGACATATAATTTTCAAATAGCATGGGACATTGTCATTTAATCTTCATCAAGAAACAGTTAGTACAAAAGCCATACAATGTATTGTGATTTGTTCTTTCATATAGATGTACGTAGTGAACACGTTTTCTTGCATAGAAAGAACCGATTTCCGTGTAACAACCTGGCATATAAGAGCATCGAACTTATAGAAACAACATACATGTATATAAAGACTAATTAAGTATTTGAGAATGATTAATAGGTTGTACCAATTCAACCTATGTCTACCAGAAACAAACACGCAGTTAATTTATGTTACAAGGAATCCTGACATTATCGATTTAAAAAATAATAAAATTAAACTGAAAATTAACCGGATTTTAAAATAGACTGTATTAAGCTTATAATAAGCTGAGCATGGAAACCTCCAAGCCAAGCCAGCATGGCGTCTGGTAGAATGGGACGAATTTGTCAATTTTAGGAATCCCGAATTAACTTGAATTATCTTAAATTTGTAACCACGGATTAAAAATGAAAGAGCTGACAGACTTCAGCAAGAGACCAATCATTCCCAACACGTATTATATGTTAAAAACTGTATAAATTTACAGCACGTGTCACGAGAGGGTATGTATAACCAGTGATCACTGACCGCTTCTTATAGCGTGGACGCATTTCCAAGCTTCCTGTTTTTACGGAGAAAGTAATCGATAGAACCGAGACTGATTAAAAGGAGCTGCAAAAAAATAATAGACATTTCGTTGACTGATGGCGCAAATTGGCATCAACTAGAATAGTGATAGTTAACAACAAAAGACAAAATGTCTCCCAGTTATCATTTTTTGGAATCCTGATTGCAATCGACAGATGATTGGTAGCGCTCATCATAGTCGCTGAAGATTTTGAAATTCTAGGAGGCGATTTATCGCGGAATATAATTACGGCGGAAGGAAGCTGAATATAGCGCATTGTCCTAGGACCTTCAAGGAATCAATAACGCGGTATTGACTGAGCAAGAAAAATGTATAAATGCAGCAGATTTAGAAGGCAACATGTGCCCATGTCATTTGCGATGTTTTAAAGTGGCGCCAATCTCTTTTTTAAACGGATTTTGTCCTAGACTTTCTGAAGTTGTTTCCTGGACTTTCTGGATTGTGTCCTGGACTTTCCGTTGGGGATGAGTCGGACGGAAATTTCCCCGCACGGAATCAGTATTGCATAATCTATTTCGACATGCGACATTTTATTAGAAGTCACGAAAGAAACAGACGACATAGTTTAAAAACAGCGGATGAACAGAGGCGGGGCTCGCTGACAAATTCTAGTGACAGCCATCTTTTTCGAAAATCGTCACTTCCGGCAAGGGCATTCGCCAATAACTCCACGACATCGAACGTGAACGGAGCCTGTAGACGATTCCGGCGATTTAACACGATATCGGACGACATCAACCCCGTGACACTGTCCCTTGTCGTCTGCTCCATAGCGTTCTTCATCGTCGCTGCTCTATTCTACTCCCTGTACTGGCGAAAGTGAACAGCTGAACCATTCTTGACTATAGTACTGCGACCTTGATGAAATTGCTTAGGAACTAGTTTTGCTAGGTTTGAATTCTTCGCATAAACAGACATTCGATATTCTTTACTTGTGATTAACGGAAAACTGATGTGGGCATTGGTATATAACTTCAAGGGTTTTTCCTTGCAAGCAGGTTTTCACTGTTTGCCTTTGTAGAAGTTTATTCTGTTAATGGTGTTTGTTTTTTTAAAGGATGGCAATATGACAATGGACATATTTAAGAAGCAACCTTATCTCATGGAAGCTGAGAGATTGGTTGTGCACCGAAAAAGTCAATACGTATAGTGAAAATATCGGTACTTTCAGCCCAGCTTTGTATGTTGTTAGATGGTGCAATCAGATTTGCATTATTTTTCCTATTTCATGCGTGAAGGGCTTAAAGAATTTCCGTTTATACAAACTCAGATATACAGTAGTAAACTCTTTATGTCCCCGGCAGGTGGCAACCTTCTTAGTAAACAACTTCTGATGAAATTTTATGGATTAATTGAACTCTGAATGTATTTAACAAAGTACGGGTAATGAGGATAATAATGACCTAATGAATATGTATATGTTTACAAATAAATTTTCGCGGCTTCAATGATAAAAAATTTGAAATAAATTCATTACCTGTTTTGAGTTTAAACGGTCTCATTTATCAAAACCAAACTTAAAGTCCATCAAAATGGATTTTGAATGAATTATTATATGATAAATGTAAACATTACATTGTGTTGAGAACTATGAATTAATCAGAAACTATAAATTTAATTCAGTAACAAGTTTGATTTTTTAGGGTGATATCTTCTGGGATTTTATTAAATATTTACATGTTTATCATTAATTTTATTATATTGGTTCACATTTGTTCTGGGGGTCCATTTTTTTTTCACAAATGCGGTCCTATTTACCTACTAAGTAAATGCAAATTTCTTTTAGTCCAAATCGATTCAAATGAAATATAATCTCTCGTCCTACAACTTTATCATGTAGCAATAATTATTTAGCTACAGAGACATAATAAACTAGTTTTATATGTAGTCTAACATTGTATATTTTTGTATATGTTACTAAATGTCTGCTATTGATACAGTGTATTTTCATCTATATATCAATAATGTTTTATATGTCTTCTGGTAATATTTGCGTCACATATATCGATCAAGTCCCATTTGTACACATTTTGGTCGTAAAATTGTAAAGTATATACTGTAAAAGCAGAAAATTTCCTTGCTGTAGAATTAAGTTGTTTTGTGAATTTTAATAAGTTTCTTTGGGAATTCAAATTTAATGTTTGAACAGTACATTGTCACAAGTCTTACAAATGATATCCATGAAAATAAGATTGATGGTAATTTCTCATATCAGCTAAATAACAGTAGAAATACATTTAAGAAACTTCCGCATATCCATTCTGCTGCTGTTTCCATGACTACGTCTACTAAATATCTGGATAAGAATTATGCGTTCACAATGGAAACAATAAACGGTAGCTCCTGCAAAAATACTTCTGAGACATAAGAGCTGGGTATAAAACTTTGCATAATACATGTACATATGTACATTTTAAGTCTCCAAAAAATGTAACCAGAATGATACCAACTAAACAAAATGAATAAGTGAAAAATAAACACATTATTTAATGGTTGTATAAAATTACCTGAAGATTAAACATTGCAATAAATAGTTTGTCGTGAACCCCGAAAAGACAAAACATACAAATACTTGCATTTATCAAACAACACCTTCGTTTATTAATTAATAAAAAAAAATTGATTTTTAATTAGTAATGTTTTCTTATTTTTTAAATTGGAATAAACTTCTAAACTATGTAAATTTAAACGTGCTTGGAGATAATACAAATATTTGTCATATAATCTCTTTTCACCAGCCCCCCCCCCCCCCTTGCCTCATTAAGTTCATGAAAAGTTAAGCACCTGATTAAAAAGTACATAAGTTTTTCACTATATCCGTCTATCTATTCACAACTTACTTGTGCTAAGGAAAAACAACACATGAACAGTACCAGTCTAACACGAGAGAAACGTATGAACTTCCCACATTATACTTAATCACAAATTAAGACTATCGAATTTCTGTTTATGCCAGGAATAGACAGTCTCAAACAATTAAATCAAGGTCATAATACCGAGTCCTGATTGAAAATAATCTTGTGGTCTGTCACTGATTTTTTAAATTTTTGACTTTCGCCAGAACAGTGAATATAACAGAGCAGCTATGATGACGAATACCACTGACCCAATGACAAGGGCAGGGAAAAGGAAACTGACATCATCCGGAAGTGACGTTTGGCTCGAAAGTTCACTGTTTCTTGAACTACCCAGCGAGTTCCGCCCCAGTTCTCCCGGTGTGTTCAACCTTTGTATACTGCTCCTCCTATGGAGACGTGGCATAGCGGTCACAAATCTGTGCAAAGAACTTCCGGGACACAACCAATTCTAAAACAATGATCACCAATCCAACACCTAGAATGACACCGCCAATTGTTGCAAACCAAATCTCCTTGCTTATTCATTAAATTGTCCACAGTCCTAGGTGTAAGGATATGGTACACAGAAGCTGAACTATTTTCTGTAATTGTACGATTCGTTCGGCTGTGTTAGATCATGTCGCGTCGTTGTCTTGAATTCATTACTTCATTGCTGCACATAGCACAGAAAAGGAAGAAAAAGCTTTTTGTCACAACTCTTTAAAACCTATATCACTTTACATAAGTCATTCCATCCCTTTAAACACACTGAACTGTTCATATTACACCAATACGAAGGTAATCATTGTTATTATGACTATGCCGACGATTGTAAATGATAAGTTGTCAATAGAGCACGTAAAAAAGTAAACATCCGAGAAATAAATCAATGTAATAAACACGTGTCACTTTTTATGTGTTGAGGGTGTTATACATAGAATTTTTTTTATTATCATTGTGATCAAATAATCCGGGGAAGATTAAGTTTGGACAATACATTCTTCCGGTACTAGGAATTCAAAATCATTCTGTTTTACTTGCAACCTAGCAGCAGCTGTCTTGAACATTTCTTTATTCTGTACGATATCTTGAAGGATTTTACATGACAAGAACCTCACATTGAGACAGACTTTGCAAAGGACATGTACCCCTTCTCCCATGGTGGCCTCAGGTGAGATAGAGCAAACAATATCAAACAAGAAGTTTATATTAAAAAAGACCTTAAGAACGAATGGATCAAAAGGCAAAATAAATCGATTAACGATGGACGTACAGGCAAATAAATGCTCTCGTTCTTTCACTATCCCCGTAAAATTGGAATATTAATTTCATTATTTCTAAAGTCACCAGATCTCTCTCTGAGATATACCGATGCAAGACACATGTAAATCACTTTACATTGTATATGATATGGAACAGCAATACATGTATAACTATTTGGGTTTGTTTCCAAAGTCCAGAGTCGGCTTGTTAAATGTCCATAGAAGGCGATGCTTCGCATAACCTTCTATGACATAAACGACCCTACAAATTTCTGTAGACAGTCACAATCCTAACAAGGGTTTTGTTTTGTCGAGGACCAACCATTTTGTTTATAAATATATATAAAAAGAAGTGCATAAAAATGATGCTGCGTTTTCAGTGTTGCCTTTTAATTTTTAGCAATCACGCGACGCATTTTAGCCAATGACAAATTGTCATTTTATTCCTTTGCAAAACAAATAGTAGCTGCTATATTAACCTCATAAACAAATATAACATGGAACTGTATCACAAATTACTTTAATGATATAAATATAGAAAAATATATATTTCACATCCAGACAAGCGAGAAATGTTTAAAATTTAGCACTGAAGCAATGATAAGAATGTACACATCTTTACAACCAAACTGTATCTGTTAAACTTGTCACAAATAAAATCAATTTGTGTCAGAAATGTCCTTTCATACAAAATTTTCATCCACACTACTGTTGATAACTAAACAACTACATCCGGGTACTTAGGACGTCGACTCTCCTGGGTTGTGCGCCTCAAACCCATTATAATTTGGATTTCCTAAACCTTTATTTTCCTTTGATTTGGAGAAAGTCGCTCTTAGTTTTGACAACGTGACACGGGCCGTTGACTCGGAAGCGGAAGTTGACGACAATGTAGTCTCGTTAGTATCCGTCATTTCACTTTCCACGAGCACAGATTTCATGCCGTCATCTTGTTTAAGTCTTTGATACCAATAACAACCGCCGAGAATGACCAAGATGGAGAAAAGCAGGAGGATGATGGGAACGGTCACCGCAATCACCACCGAGTTCTCGTCGCCGCCCGCCGCCTGCGAGGACTCGGCCGACTTCCGTAAACCTAAAAAAAATTTATATATAGATATTGTAGAAAGTCGCTAATGCACTTCCGTAATTTAGTGGGGTTGCGTGATTTTATTTTCTGTCCTTCATTAAATTATTCCTCCTGAGGCTTGCCAAGATATATGTGCAATTTGGTCTTCTCCACTTATATAGAAATTTGCATAGAAAAGATAAGCTAGCCAATAACAAAGTAGCTATTTAATTTGATTTGTTTATCAATTTTTTTGTTACACTGTTTCATAGTCTATCAGAATATTTTGGTGGCAGCTGAGACTCTTAAGAAGTAAGCTCACCTGAGCAGACGACGCCTGCATCCTCGCCATGGTTACAGTTCTGTATGTTGATGCCGTTGTGTCGACACTCCTTGATTCCATTCTCTGTCCCTGCACAATCCACGTTGTCCAGCCAGATGGGGCCAGATCCGCGCCCGAACACCCCGTGTTTCTTCATCACTCCTGTTTCGTAGCCCAAACTTCGGCAGACGACAGTGGCGTCACGGTCGTCCCAGTAATCGTCACAGACTGTGCCCCACTCATTGGGCCCCGTCACAAACACCTCCACGCGGCCCATGTTTGTCGCCCCGGACACGGAGCCTGCCAGTCTCACGTTGGTTATTTCTGTAAATACATTCAGTGCTATAAACCTTAGTTTCATTTTAAGGAGTCCGGATGATCAACAAATTCAAAATTAGATCTGCATAAAATTTCAACATATGATTTGTTTAGCTATAGACGATTACTTATTGAAGAAAAATATCTACATATTTAACTTTTTTACAGAGTTCTCCTTGCAAAGGAGGTCAATACAGTCTTAAAATGGCCACGACCATCGAGCTCCCTTAACCATGAAATGTTTAACCTTTCAATTCGTTTATTGTATAATACTTCTAATCAGATAAAACATCTGTTCTACTGACCGACTTTCTCCCGGAAACACCAGGCGGCCGCGTCCCTCGTGCGTCGTCTACAGAGTCGTTCGTACGTAGACTCCACCTTCCCCGAGCTGTTGAAGCCCGAGTGATCACATTTCATCAGCTCGTCCTCCTCCCCTAGACAACCCACACGTGTAAACCACAGCATGTCGTCAGGGTTACCGAACTGTCCACCCTCGATCTCGATTCCGTCGGCGTAGCCTATAGATGAGTAAACTCAGAATTAATACTGATCAAACCTAACCATGTAGTTCTTTTATCGAGGTGTTTAGAGGAAAGAAAAGTAAGTAAAGAAACTCACCTAAATCTCTACAAAAGACAGAGGCATCTCGGGAGTCCCATAGGAAGTTACATATGCCTCCAGTTTTCCCATCATACACAATCTCGACGCGCCCTCTATCGGCGTGAGATGAGTTCATTAGTCTGTATTGAAGACCATCTGTGAAAAAGAAGTTTTGAGGTAAACGTTTAACTCAATGAAAGGAAAACAAATCCGAGCCCCCTTATGAACGTAAAAAAGCAATTAAGGTGGTAAAGGAAACTTCTACATTGTGACGTACTTCCTACACTCAATTATAACTTTATGGATTTTTTCTTTTTCAAAACTGTTACCTAACATCATAGTGCAATATGATAGAGAGATAACTGCGAATCCAGGAGTATTAGTTCGAAACCGGTGGGTCTTTTTAAAGTCTTTATATACGGGAATACCGTTCCAAATTTTTTTAAAATCTTTTCTTTTTGGTCAAATATTGTAAAACTTGAATATCCTAAACCAGTGAAAGTGTTTCGATTATAATGTTTTTTTACCAGCATTAACACCAACAGGGATCCCATACCACCTTAATCGATCTCCTGCGTCAGTCTGACTTACTTGGCTGTGTGTAGCAGAGGACGCCGGCTCGGTTGTCTTTGTACAGACACTTGGAGCCTTGGTACCACTCCGTGTATTTACACTGAGCCAGACTGGTCTCCGTGCCAGTACACTGCACGTCACTCATCAGAATTGGGCGCTTGTAGTTACTGTTAGAGGGCACCTGGTAGGGTACCCCTCCCCTGAAGCCCAGTCCCTTACAAACCACGGTGGCCTCCTTCCTGCTCCAGCTGTTCATGCAGATGCTGCCCCAGATCCCGTTCATGTTGATCATGACTTCGCCGTGGGTGTCCGAGTGTACGTCATCCCGATCCAACGTCAGATTGAAGCCTGCGTTATAAGGAGTTACAGTGAACACAGCTTACATGGCGAACACAGTTTCAGAATTAAAATAATAGATTTAAACAGGCCATGGAAAATTTGTCTATACTATAAATTTGGATATCGATATCATTGCCGAAAAGTCGAATTACAATACGTGAATGTGATATAATCTGTTACAATTAAAAATTTTAAGATGAGGTAGTTTTTAAACTATGGATTTGAACTTTTACCTGTATTGTAGATTTGGACGTTACTACAATAAACCGAGATGTATTTCTTGCACACGGGTTTGTCCGTGAATTCAAAGTTGCAGTTGAACAAATCCTTTTCGTTGCCGCCACAATCAATGCGCCGCACTCTGATTGGTCCAGTCGTCTCCCCGAAGGCGGAGCCCAGCACCACCACCCCCTCCTTGTACCCCAGCGTCTGGCAGACGACACGCGCGGCCAGTCCATTGAATCCGTCGTCACAAACCGCCATCCACTGATCATCATGGTAGATCTCTACCGCTCCCATCGAGGCGTTGTATCCAAGATTTAATCTCACTATAAAAAACAGGACATAGGTAATAATATCATTTCTTAAAGCATAAAATTCACTGCATCATGAAAACCTCTGAGAAATTCATCAACCTACATTTGTTCACGCAGAAGACCCCAGCATCGTCCTTGTGAGAAGTACACTTCTTCCAGCCCGTGGTCACGACTTCCTCACTGAAACCTCTGTGTGCGCATGAGTGGATCGACTTCTCGTCGCCATTACAGACAAGATGACTGAGCCACACCGGCCCCTTGCCCTCCCCGTACTGGGCCCCGGAAATGGCGTATCCGTCCGAGAAGTTCATCATTCTACAGAAGACCCCGGCATCCTTGTCGTCCCAGGAGAGGTCACAGATCGTGCCCCACTGATTGTTGAAGGCCAGCTCTACCCGCCCGTAATTCTTACCGCCATTAGCCAGAGTGTAATTGATTCCTGGAGGAACATCAAGATTCAAGAGTTGTAGAAAAACATGGATTCATCGTGATATTGATTATGATAGTAATTGATGCGATTCGTTTTTGGAAAAGGGGCTGCATTTATGTTGATCTTTGAAGCTAAATTCATAATGTCAATAATTTGAGCTACGATACGTTTTAATTTAAAAGAAATGTTCTGGGTATTTTAAGGATGATGGTAATTTATTATTTGAAACGTAAATAAAATTGTAATAAGACGCACGGTCTATGAATGCGCCATTGAGTACCTGACTCGTTGTAGCAGAGGGCGGCGGCAGCGTTAGCCATGGTGCTGTTCCCTAACGTCAGACGGTCATGGAACTTGCATTCCTGTAGCGACGCCTCGCTGCCCGTGCAGTTGAAATCACTGACCAAAAAGACTGGGTCTGACCGGATAGGATTTGAGGAGGTCTGGTAAGCGAGGCCATATCGCGCGCCCAACGACCGACAGAAGATGGCGGCCTCTTTATCGTCCCAATGGCGGCTAGAGATTCTTCCGGTGACGTTGAACTGCGACACCGCCACTACCCCGCCCATGCTAGACAGGCTGGAGGGGGCGTCGTCAGGGTTATCGGGACTCACGAAGCCAAAGGTCAGCTCTAAAATAAACATTGTTAGATAAACCTCATCAAACAGTTGAAAAAGAATGCTTTCTTAATTTATACCTTGCAACATATTTACGTCGTTAATTCTTTATATTCTGATAAAGACTAAGATACTAATAAAGTGTTGTATTTTGGAATAGAAACTCATTTGTAAATGTTATCTAGTGTATAGGAAAAACTAAAGTCCTTACTGCCTGACATCATGGTCTCGTTCCTGAGATCCTCGGGGGTGAAGCACATGACTGAGGCGTAGGTGTCGTACTGATCACACTGGGAGTCCTTCAGACACTCACTAATGGAGCTCTCCGAGCCCGAACACTTCAGCGACTTTCCCTTTAGAATCGAGTCAAACGTTTTACCGTAGGCCGAGCAACAAATGGCCTTGCCCTCCACGAAACCGAGTTCCCGGCAGACGACTCGAGCGGACATATCGTCAAAGTCTCGGTCACAGATCAGACTCCAGGTGTCGTTGTAGTAAAACATCACAGGACCGTGCTTTGTTTCGACACCAATCCCCGTGTCCAATTTTACTGTAAATCAAGAAAAGATACGATACTTACAAAAATAATGTTTAATGAGTTTTTCAAATATATGTACATTAAAAAGTAACTTTATCTGCACATTACAATATTTAAAGGGACCTGGACACGATTTCAAATGAAAATTTGATTTTTGATTTCTATGTATAAAATAGTTTACTTTTGTATTTTGAATGACTCACCAAAATTTGAATGTTAGAAGCCATGTTACGAGCAAGATACAGAGGAAAGAAGTTGTTGTTATGTAAACAAAGCTCGAGTCTTATAAGTTTGTTTACAAATACTGTAAAGTAAAGAAATTGCCATTTCTCTATCAAAATAACTTGTGGAAACAAGATAGACTGATTCAGTGGGTTCATAAATAATTTCATTACAACAAACAGCAATATTAAATTGAAACAGTTACTTATACCAATACAACGAATATATGAACATTAACGGGACTCGAGCTTTGTTTACAAAACAAAGAATTCTAACCTCTGTAACTCGCTTGTAACTCGATACTTGACTTTTAAATTTTGTCAAAGCATTGAAAACATCCATATTAACAATTCTAGACATAAAAATTGAAAAAATACATTTTGAAAATTTTGAGCTCAAATCGTGTCCAAGTCCCTTTAAAATAATAATAATGTAAATAACCTACTTGTGTTGTAGCAGTGTACGGTGGCGTCCATGTCATGTAATTCGCAGGTCTTGGAGAAGTTCCGCTTCCACCCCTCGTGTGGACAGTCCAGCAGAGAGTTTTCCTTCCCTTTACAGTGCATGTTGGGTTCATAGATCGGCACGTGGTCGTCCGCGCGCAGGTCCGCGTTTTTGTGGTAGGGGAAGCCCGTGTTGAAGCCCAAGGAGCGACAGAAGGCGCTGGCCTCGGGGTCGTCCCAGAACCGCTTACAGATGGTTCCCCACAAACCGTCTACCGCCATCTCCACGCGGCCATAGTAAGACGTTCCACCCGTCAACCGGAAGTTAACGCCTACAGGTAAAGTTCAATTAACTCAAATCTAACTCGTACAACAATAGATCAAAATAAAATTCAAGTAACTGCAGTCTGCTTACCAACAGTGGAATAACAAACAACTCCAGCGTCATATCTCTCGATGCAGTCGTCGACGTGACCAAGCGTGAAGTTGGGACACTGGGATAGCTTGTACTCACTTCCGGTACAATTCACTTTTGTAGCCCAGATAGGTGTACCCTTAGCAAAGAGGATTTTATGCTTGTATGGCAAACCTTTTGGATAAAAAAATGAAGTATAATGTGAAGAGAAATTAAAATGAAGTTCTCAAATGTTAATACGAATACAGTAACCATGACACTAATTGTGGTTTTACCTTTGACATAGCCCATCTGTCTGCATGCCACTGTTGCGTCTTTCTCATCCCAATCATCTGCGCATATCCGACCGGAAATGTTCATATACGTCAATTCTAACGACCCGGAATTATTACTGGAACCGGCAATGCCAAGTGTATATTCTATCAAAAAGAAGTTTTTATTAATGTTCTTGGTCCAATTTTAAGCTATATTTGATTTTGATACCGGTATAAACCGTGAGTTGAATATTCTTCGCTGCTATTTACCAGTCTTTGACGGAAGCTGTCCATTGTAACACGCCACAGCGGCGTAGTCTTGGTGACATGCAGCCACTGGCGGCGCCGCAGTGCAGTTAAGGAGGCTCTTCTCGTTTCCGGAACAATTGACCTTGTCGATGATTCCCGTGTCGTAGCTGTAACCATAGGCACCACAACAGACGGACAATCCATGTTCATACCCAAGCTGTCTGCACGTCACCCCTAGTTCACACAGTTAAAATTTCTTTACAATATCCTGAATAAAGTCTTGTTCAAGATTCATTTTCAGTTCATAAAAGCTATTCACGGTAAGCAAGATGTTCTGCTTCATCTAAGATTAGTTCAAAATAGTGTCTATGTGTTATGAACTTCAAAATAGTGTCTATGTGTTCTGAACTAGAGTACTGTTTAAGACTTACTGATGTCGGCTTCCGACCAGAGGTGTCCACATACAGTGCCCCAGTGGTCCTCCATATAGACCTGCACCACCCCGTGACTCCGCTTGTCTCCTTTGTCCAGGCGCACTGCAGGAAAAAAACACCACTCTTAGTAACATATTAACATTCCTAAACCTTCACTACAACAGGCTTACTGTACAATATATAACCATTTTGGTTTCAATGTCCGAGGTCAGTTATCTCACCATTGTCCATGCAGATGACGCTGGCGTCCTTACACTGTGAGTAGTCGGGGTCCCAGTGTAGACTACATTGTAACAGTCCCTGCTCGTCCCCCTCACAGTCCAAGTAGTCGATCCACACATACTCAGTGCCGCTGGTCGTCGGGTCGGGTCCCACCTCCCCGTCAATGAAGCCCCGCCCAAGAGACCGGCAGAACACGCGTGCGTCACGGTCGTCCCACCGACGGTTACAGACCCGCCCCCACTTCCCGTTAAACAGAACCTCTACCACTCCGCTTTTTCCGTCTCCAGCAATCCGGAACTTCACGCCATCTGTAAAATCATAAAATAACGTCATTGACGTAGGGCCAAAATAACAAATGTCAGAATGTCCGATAGAAATGGATCACTTTTAATGAAGACATTGACGACAAGGACAAGAACTGACTGGGATCCTGGTAACACAGCACGCCGGCCGACGTCCTGGTAAAACGACCCTCAATTTTCTCGGAACAACCCAGATCTTCCTCAAATTTCTTGTGTGGACAATCCTTCAGTGTTTGTTCAGTGCCACTGCAGTTGAAACGTCCCACGGATATTGGAGTTGTCAGTCTTGACGATCCTAAATATACAGAAAATAAATTATATTTCAGAAGAAATTTCAGTACCAATTATGATACATTGAATGAAATATCTTTTGTCTTGTGTAATTGATTGCATTTATTCAACAATTCTATTCAAAAAGTATAACAAAGGTACGTGGAGTTACCTACCCCTAAATGCCACGCCCCCATAAAAGTTCATCTGTCGACACGTGACATTTGCGTCATGGTCGTCCCAGTCCACGTTACACACAGGGCTCCAGAACCCATACTCATTAGCTTCCACGGATCCGTAATACTTCTCCTCTTCTCGAATCTTTACTTGTAATTCTGTAATTAAATTGTAGACTTCATAAAAATCTCAAAATCAATCAAGATTTAACATATACGCTTAGATAAAACGGTACTTGACTCGAACAAAATTATAATGGTAAAGAATGTCATTTACCAATCAAAACATGCTACCTTTTGAAACGATCTGGTTCTTTGAACAATACACAGACGCGTATTTTCCACTCCTACAAGGGACTTTAGTCGTTGTCTGGTGTGGGCATTGGTCCAAACTTCTCTCCGAACCCCGACATTGCACGTTAGTGACGGTGATTTGACTGGTTGGATGAGGACCCAGTGCCGAGCAGCACTGTTTCTTGCCGTAAGGGAATCCCAGGATGTTGCAGGCCACTTTCGCGGAGCGGTCCGTGAAGCCCTCGTCACATACGCTGGTAAATGTCTTGTTGATGTACATCTCTAGGCGACCGTAAAACACGTCTTTTGAATCCACAAGTCGTACTGAAATGAAGAAAAAAAGAATATATATATTGAAGTCAATAACCGTCTCATCACAAGAACACACAACGAACTGAAGGTATGTTTTAGCAGACAGAGATGTCCATGTACCTGAGTCGTAGCATTGTACAGCAGCGTCCGAGTTGTGAGAGAAGCACATGTGACGATTGCCTCCCCTTGGTATAAACATTCCACTCAAGGTTGACCTCTGCTCGTTGAAAGACATCGGGCAGTTAAAGATGGATTCTTCGTCTCCTTGACAACGTAAGTAGGCGATCCAGATTGGCCCGTCGCCCGCGCCGAATTGACCGTAGCCCAGTGCGCGGCCGCTTGTGTGATTGAGCATGCGACACAAAACTGTGGCGTCCTCGTCATCCCAGAAACCGGAACCACAGATGGTGCCCCACTGGTTGTTGATGGAGAGTTCCACTCGGCCGGAGGAGTTGTTCGAACCATTAATGAGTCGAATGGGAATATCTGGAACAAAGGGCTTATTCGTTAAAAACAAGACACATTATTAAAGGGTGAAAATTGAATCTCATGATAATTTTTTAAAAATTTCATTGATTGTTGAAAATACATTATAATACATCCATTACTCACTGGCGTTTTCTAAGCAATAAACAGCAGCTTTTGTGTCCTGTGAGCAATTGCCTACATTTCCCCATCGGATATTTCCACAGCGAGCTATGTAGCCCTCGTTGCCGGTACAGTTTAGATTGGATAACCATGGCAGACTTAAGCGGCGGCGGGTGAAATCGTGCTCATAGTAAGAGAAACCGTCTTGGTAACCTAATTCACGGCAAACAACCTTGGCATCTTTGTTGTCAAAGCCATCTGAACATATAGAGCCCCAAACGTTCAGGTGGCGAACCTGTACCACGCCCTTGTTGTCCTCTGACAGACGGAGTTCGTAAGCTAAAATTTTGACAAAAATAAAACTCATAGAATACGTTTTCATTCCTGCAGGTCATATTCTAGCATACTTAAATTAAGAATAATTAAAAAAATTCATTGATTGACTTATCATCTCACCTCCGCTAGATGCAGCGTTTGAGCAGGCGACAGAGGCGTAGCGTTTGCTGAGACAACCGTCAGCATTGTTGGTGTATTCACACTGAAGAATGGAGGACTCGTGACCAGTGCATTGAACGTTATTTATAGATATCTGGTAATCTGGCATATCGCCAAACACGGAGCAGCAGATACTGATGCCGTTCCTGTATCCCAGGGAATGGCAGACGACTTTAGCGTCACTGTCATCAAATCCGTCCGCACACACCAGGGCATACTGGGTATCCTGCCACAGCTCCACGGCACCAAAAGTAATATTAGGCTCAAGTCGCACTGCAATGGGAAACTCGTTATCATTCAAAAAGACAAAAACATTCCTGGTTGAATTTTTTTATTTTTTTTAGAATCATTACCTTGCCCAGTACAGTAGACACCAGCGTCATATTCGTGCGTCCTACACGATGTGTGCGTCACATTCCAGCCGCTGTTGCTGCACTCCCAGATGGACTTCTCGTTGCCGTCACATCGTACATAGTACAGCCAGGAAGGTCCTTCTCCCCCGCCATATTTCCCGCGGGGTTGAGCAACACCGTCAACAAAGCCCAGCTGGCGACAGACCACCCTGGCGTCGTTGTTGTTCCAGTAGGAGTCACAGATTGTTCCCCAGACGCCATTGTACGAGATTTCCACACGACCACTGTAGGTGTTGTCGGTACCCGCCAATCGGATGTTGAAGCCTAAAACAGAACGTTTTGTTTCATTTTAAAACTTTCCTCTACAAACAAGAAACCATTTCATAGGCATCATTTACATAATGACTTTGCGCCACCTACCATTTCCGTTATAGCAGAAAACCCTGGCGGCCAGTCGGCTCGATAAACACGTCTGGCTTACAGGGGCCACAGCTTTCGTGCAGTCGTTGATGTTTCTTTCTTTGCCGGTACAGTTGACACTGGACAACCAGATGGGGGTACGGGAACTGTAGTACCTGGGTCCAAACGGCACGCCGCCAGTATAGCCAAGTTGGCGACATGCCACGCCTGCAGCATTATCGTCCCAATTCTCCGCACAAATGGTGCCCTGGATCCCGAACTTCTCCACCAGCAGTGTGTCTGGGAACTCTGAGCGGGGGAGAAGGTCCACCTCTGTAGAAAAAGGAGTAAACAGTGATACAGGATCAATCCATTCCATCATATTTTAAATTGTAACCACTATTTAATGAGCACAGTTTTCCTTTGCTTGCATTTTTTAATAAAACAATTGAGTTATAAAAATTCGTTTGAATACCATGAGGAAAATTTCTTTTAATATTTCTAATGGAACTAATAATTTTGATAGATCTTGAAAAAATAATTTCCCTATTTCTTACTTTCTCTTGCCATCGAGTATTTTGAGCAAATGACGCTGGCGTAATTATAGGACCGTTGTGCACATGTGCCCTCTTCAAATTTACACTCCTTGACCGTTGCCTCGGTCCCGGTACAGTTCAGGTTCAGAATGGAGTTAGTGTAGTACTTAGACCCAAACGCTCCGGGGACCAGTGTTTTGCTGTTGCCGAAGCCAAGTTCCCTACATACGACCTGCGCGTCATTTTCATCGAAGCCGTCCGCGCAAACCGTGACCCAGTTTCCATCCTTGTACATCTCGACCTGACCGGTAGTAGCGTTGTCTTCAGTCTGTCCGCTGCTGATCCGCACTAAAAACAGGAGACTTTTACCATGTACATGTGTATGTAAAAATAGAATAAAATATGATGACTGGTTCCCAGTTGGAATCTCTCACCAGTTCATGGTTTACATGTAGTATCATAACTTTACTTATTTAACTATATTCTTTCTGAAATTAGTTGGAAAATTATGACACAAGAATAGGTTGTATGATGCCTAAAGAACTGTATGAATCTACACGCCGTTATCTGGTGGTATCTACCATTTTGTATTCATACAGGCATCTACAATGTATACTCGTATGTAAGTTAGATACATACCGTTGTTGTAACAGAAGACCCCGGCGTTCCTGTTCGGCTCGTAGCAGTCGGAGGGAATGTTCTGTTTCCATCCAGGGTTCCTACACATGAAGATACTGGACTCGGAGCCGAAACAGTTCATACTGGACAAGAACTTGGTCACGTTAGGCCCCGGTAAACCCCTGAATAAAGACCACAAATATCAGTCACCATAGGAACACAATAAACTTAAAAAATGATATAAAAGGGCAATAAGGGCCTGTTCTCCTCTCCCGTTTTAAAATACAGTCAAACTTCGTTATCTGGAAATAGATGAGACTGATTAAGAACTTCGAGATATCTGAGTATTCGAGAAATCGAGGGTAAAATACTTTAAAAAAATAAGTGGTTGGGGCTTAAATCACTTCGAAATATCCATTGCATTCGAGAGATCTGTGTTCGAGATATTGATGTTCAACTGTATTTGACACACAGCAATCTTTATTTCTAAAATCACTGTATTAAGTATGTATTTGACCAGAAATTAAATTATTGGGGCATAGTTGCATGTAAGACGCATCAGGGAATGCCGTTTTAAAGATGTCATTGCACACTTTTCATTAATAGGAGTTTTGCAGTCTCCTGTTTATTTTTTGTGGTTTTTGCAATAAAGAGAATACGTTCAAGCTTGTGAAGGTATGATCACTTTTTTTCATCCTTGACTACAAAATATGATCTTCAAAAATGAGATTTTCCTTTTCTTCGTATGCTGCGTCATTTGTCGGTTTAATTACAGATGACTTGTTTACCTCCCTTAAAGACGGTAGACATGTTACGAATTAATGAAACTTGATTTACTAATAACTCTTGAAACGGTCTAAATATATGATATGCCCACGCAATAAGCTACTGATTCTGTTAAATGATTTACTTATGATAAAGTTGTGAGTCGTAAATTGATGTATATTGACATATAAAAGTACAAAGTGACACGTCATCATTTCATTGATGCGTAAAACCTGTCTAATTAGCATAACTAATTCAGTCATTTACCTCTGAAGCTCAACAAAATACAAACAGAGTAGCAATTAACCCGACGACCCCAAACTCCTCACAAATCTGAATTCGCTTCATGTGGTCTATGTTACAGATATATATGGATTTTTACAGTTATTTTGTTTCTTTTTGAAATGTCAAAAAACAATTCATTTAAGCATCTAATTCACGTGCTGCAGGCAATAGGTCTGATAAGAATCTGAAATTGGTTTGAAAGTAAACAATCATGAGCAATAATAAGATTAAGGAATGCAAATTACGTCAGAAAGACATCTTTTGAAATCTGTCCATTTTATAATGAATAGGCGGAGTAACCATTATGAAATGAAATTTTCGTCATGCAGTCTCCTGAAATGTTCTAAGACCAAAAAGAACATTCCATTTGCTTAATGGCAACTTCGTTATGGGTGAACAGAATTCGCTGCCTCTCTTGTTGCTGTATTTTAAGAGACCCCGCATCCCCCGGTCCCCACCCCGGGGTACGTACCTCCTGAACTCCCCGCCGGTGAAGCCCAGCTGTCGACAGGCCACGGTGGCGTCGTATCGGGACCAGCCCTGGTCACAGATGGTGCCCACCTCGTCGTCCATGATAATCTCCAGACGGCCGGTGTTGTGGGTCCCTCCCACCAGACGAAGTTGTGGTTCTAGACAGAGACAGGAGTCAAGTTACACCAAGCGATGACATATTTTCATAATTATATTATACAGAGAGTTGAAATATACATGTATATGAAAATTTTGTTTGTTCTGCTTCTATATGTCTTGATTAGTAGAGTAGGCATGCAAGCATAAGTCACTATTGCTTGCACAATGACCGGGGTGGGGGGTTATTAACAACTCGCTTTTTTGTACTAAATTTACGGTGTCCAGTCAAACTTAAGAAATGGCAGAAAATAAAATCAAAAAATCAGATTGTCTTTTTTGGAATAATAGCGCAAAACCCCCCAAACAAATCAAAACAAACAAAACAAACCTAGCAGTGTCTTCCCTGCTGAATGTTTTGATTCCCCAATTAAATGTAAAAGTGTGAATGAATATTTTTTAAGTACCATAATGCGGTTTTATATGCTAATCAAAATGACGTCAGATTTCTTTTAAAACAAACAAGTCTTATAATATTATCATGAATTATGACCCTTAATTGCCATCTTTGTTTCGAGTCGGATGCGTTATAATATCCGAACATTTTTCTGTAACATTCCTTTATTTGCATATTGCATTCATTGCAAAACGCAAATATAGAACAGATCCTTAAAAAAATTTTTTTTAAATAATGTATTCAAAATCCGGGACCAGTATAAGAATTTTAGGCGTGTTTCTTAGAAAACGATACATCCTCTATGCAAATCATAGAATTTGAATTTCCATTAGCCACACAAACCAACCACCTTGACCAGTGGTGACATTCCTTAATAAGGAGAGGACAATTAGACCCGCCCTGGTTGATTTCTGTTCATTTTTCTACAGACATTTATTGGACCAAAACAAAGCAAATAAACTTCTCCATTAATATTTATGAGCAGAATTAGCAGAACGTTTCAATTGATACGTACAAAATAAGATAATATATTCATGATTCATCTATTACATTTTATTCAATTCTAAAATTTTCCAAGGTTAAAATTTAATGTTAATATCATTTTAAATGAAGTGATGCAACAAAACAAAGCTGACAAATTCAATTTAACAAACTTCATGAAATACAAATATATTATATTTATTGATAAAGTAAAAAAACCATAGAAACAAAGATCCGATTAAAAGGACACAGGAATCAAAATTGACCTACTTTGCTGACGGTAGCAGAGGACCCCGGCCGACCCCAGGGAGTACTGGGAGTCACACTCCTCCACGCCTATAGAACAGTTAAACAGGTGGCTCTCCGACCCCTTACAGTTCACCTCCCCCAGGAAGTAAGGACCGCTGCCAGAGGACGTCTCCTGGTACGCCACCCCGCCTAAAAAATCAACATACAAGATGCACAAATGAAATGTATAATATATTGTATCTTTGTAGCTTCCCGCAAAACAACCGAGACATGAAACTCCATAATTTTCATAACATGGGATATGATTCCGGAGTTGTGCATTTTCCTTTCCTCCCCTTTACCTGTTTTGCTAATTGACACCATGTACCGGCCCTTCCCCTTACCTGTGTAGTGGAGCTGACGACACACCACGTCGGCGTCCTTGTCGTCCCAGGCGCTGGGACAGATTCGTCCCCAGATACCGTACTTCATCACCGCCACCCGCCCAGTTTGGTTCTCGTACCCGAACGCGCCGTTCTCCAGACGCAGCTTCAAGGCTGCAAAGGTAAAAAATCGTCAAGCAATTTTAAGGTCGAAAATGCGCAACAGAAGATTATGAAAAATTGCCATAAAAATGTCCAGTTAAACTTCCGGTCTTACTTTTGTTGAGGGTTCCGTTGTAACAGGACACGGCGGCATAGCCGAGGTAGTTCTCTCTCTGACAGCTCCTCAGCTCGTCATATTTACAATCCAAAATAGTGCTCTCGTTCCCGTGACACGTGATGTTAGGTCTGGAGTATCTGCCGTAAAACGTCCCAAAGGTCCCCTTCGGGAGGTTTCGTCCGTACTGGAATCCCAACTCTCGGCAAATGACCTTGGCATCTGTGTCCGTGAATCCTTCACCACACAGGACTGACCAGTACTGGTCCATAATCTGTACCACGCCGTGCGAGTGATCTCCCCTTGATAGTCGAACTATACAGAATAAAAGAACAGCGTGCTAGTTTTTCTGTCAGTCTATATAGTTCAGCGTACTACTATATAATATAACTACGTTATCCAAATCTTGGATAACTAATAAACCCTAATTCAATGAAGTCGATTTCACCAACGATTCGGTAAGTTTCTTTGTATAGCGTACTTACCATCCTTGTAACAGATAACGGAGGCGTCCTTCGTATGGTTGCTACATTCGGAGCCCTTGTACGTCATCCAGCCGTCGTTCCTACACTGGAAGATGGACGACTCGTAGCCGTAACAGCTCAGTCCGTTCATCATGATATGGCCGCTGCCCTTACCGTAGTAAGAGTTGGAGATCGGCTCGCCATCTGCGTACCCCTTAGACTTACAGAGAACCCTGGCGTCGCTAGAGGACCAGGAGTCATCACACACGGTGCCCGTGGCGCCGTCATAGGTAATCTGGACACGCCCATAGTACGACCCCCCGTCCACCAGATCGGCAGTAATACCTTAACATAGCAGGAGAGAAAACACCCATATTTAGTTTTAAACATACATTGTTAACTTTGCGTACATATTGAAATAAGTATAGATTATTTATTATTTGTTTCAACTAATGTAAGAAATGCCTTACTGTGTCTGTAGCATAGGGCATAAGCGGGTCTACAGGAGTGCACTGGATGACCCCAGGAGTCCTTGTCCTTGACACACTGGTCCAGTGACGTCTCGTTTCCGGTACAGTTGAGCTTTGTGATCCAGATGGGCCGAAGGGTTTCGTTGACGGTACCGTAAGCCACCCCGCCAGTGAAGCCCATTTGGCGGCAAGCCACGTTGGCGGCGACATCGTTCCAGTCCGTGCTTGACCCGCACACCTGACCCCACACGCCATTCCTGCGCACGCTGATTTCACCCCACACTGTGTTAGCCGAGCTATTGGTAGTCTTGACAAATCGGATGTCAAAATCTGTACAAAAAATACCGTGAAATCAACTTTCAAAAGCAAGATATAATTCTTTTATATAGAAATGTTAAAGGGTTTCTGGTTCAAATTAAAGAATACACGATGATCTTACTTTTGTTCATAGGACCATTAAAGCAGATTGCTGACGCCCGCTTCATGTTGCTACATCGTTCTGTCAGGTTCTGGTGGGGGCATTGTAAAAGTGACCGCTCGTTCCCGTTACAGTGAAATCGACTGTAATTAGGACAATAATTAAAGCATGATACATGGAATATAATGAAGTGTAACTTGGATGATAAAAACAAGGTAAAGAGTAATATAACTTATAACATGTAAAACCTTACTCAAAAGGGGATGAGGAAAGAACATTACCACAGATAGACTAACCTGAAGGCGACGTTGGGCATTGAATCGTGTGTGGAGATTTTTCCGAGCTTGGAGCCGGTGAGGGCGATTCCGTTGTTAAAGTTCTGTTCCCGGCACACCACCAGAGCGTCCTCCCTGTCCCAATCATCGTCACACACCTGGACCCATCCAGCGTCCGTCCGAATTTCCACGGTTCCCAAATTTGTTACTCCTCTAGATTTTAATCGGACTGTAAGGCAATAAAAATCGAAGAAGTACTGATTATTTCGTGCAGTCCGGGATTTTACTTAGGTCGCTGTAGGTTTAGACAAATCGATGAACAGAGCGTGTCAATTTCAGTCCTGTCAGTTTCAGCCGCTGTAGATTTCGACCAATCGATAAATAGGGCGTGTAGATTTCAGTCTGGCTGTTTCTATAGAGCTATGAATTAACTATAAGTTTCCGTAAGAAATAGAGGAAATTATGCTTGGTAGATGTAATTTATTTATGTCAATGAACGTCATCTCAAATATAAAAGCTATCAATTGTTTCTGGGAAAAGTGAGTTCAACAAAGCACCCATCAAATAACCTGAGATCTATGGAATGGTGCTAATCAGCTATTATGATAGGACTGTCCGCCATCTTCATATAGTGCAAACCCTTCGACCCCATCTGGAGGTGGCGGTACTCGTGTTGAGTCGTTATAACAGGTCGACAACCCCGTCCAAAGAAGTAGTACTCACCTGAGTGGCAATATTTACCAAACAACCCCACTCACCTGAGTTGTTATAAATGAATAGTCCCACCCACTACCTTGATTAAGCTGCACTCACCTGAGTTGTTATAACAGGACACCCCCGCATCCTCGTAGTGCCGACAGTTGTGGACCCCCCATCCATTGTGCTGACACTCACTGAGCGAGCTCTCGGTCCCCGTACACTGGACGTTGTCTAAGAATATCGAGCCCGAGCCTTCTCCGAACGGTGAGTTTGAGTGAGCCTGGAAAAGCAGATTGAAAATAATGGATTTATATGTATTACTGTAAACATTCAATCATACAGCACTTCATTTATTATTACAAGAAGAAACTGTTGTAACCATAGTTTTCCTGGACGGCCTTTGGACATTTTTCACAGTGAACGATGCATTACTTCTTTTATTCAAACCATAATCAATTATGATATAATCTAAAATATTTTATCAGAGTAATAGTAAATTTATAGGTTAATTTGTAGTATGGATACAGTTTTTAAATAGTAAACAATAAGCATGTTTTTTGAGATCGTCATTCTCTTTGAGCACGTTAAAGAGGCAACAAGTACTGAAGATACTGTAACACATATATACGCCTTAGTAGATACATTTTAATAGCCGGGTACACCTTAAACTGGCGACACTGTAAAACAGTTCAGAGATATGGATTCTGTGTAGTAATGTTATAATGGTCAAACCGAGTATAGGAGCCCCTGATCCTCTCGATCTTACGCTATAGTGTGTGTTGCTGGTTTGTTAATGGATAAACAAGCCGTTTGTTATTTGTTTATATGTAATTCCTGTACGATACGATCTTTTTTACCAAGTAAAGAAGTTCCAGAGAAAATTCATCTGGGTCAATGCCGCCATATTGAGGCAAATTAGTGATCGTCTGAAATTACAAATCATATATGTCTTGCTCAAGGGTTTACCTTTCTGTGAGTTTGTACAGCGGAAAGAAGATACATCATATCATTTTCAAATATGTTGATTCTACCTTTAACGTCTTTTTTCATATGTTCCAGGGAAAGTTGAAGAATAAATCCTTAAGGAGGCTCGGTAGTCAATAAATTAACCATTCAACGTAGGATTCAGATTAGACATGATTTTGTCATAAACTATTATTCTGTGAAGGAAATCTTCCAATACTTAGGCTTTAGAATTTGATTACATGTATATACCCTATATATCCTTTATACATGTATTTACAAGAATCTCTCCTTTTTAAAGGAGATTCATATATTCTAATAAATAGCTCCAATCATCAGCCCTTTTAACATGATGATAATACCTTGAAGCGATGACAATTATCTCAATAAAACGCGTAATAGATTAATTTTCAAGTTTGTCGGGGATATTGGTGTAATCTAAATGGAGTTTAAAATTTATAAAAATTGAAAAATTAGCTTAAATAAATAATTTACCTAAGAAAAAATTCAAAGATTTAAGATAAATTTTTAAGTTAAAATATAATAATTTTACATAATAACTAAATGCTAATAATATCTCTCTCTCTCTCTCTCTCTCTCTCTCTCTCTCTCTCTCTCTCTCTCCTCGCAAGATATTTTTGAAATTTGTTCCCACAACTTGCGCAGCAAATTATGCGAATAAGAATCTTTTGTATACATGTAATATTTATAACTTTGATGCTGGCGACAGCTAGAAAGTTGGGATTTTTTATGAATTAATGTACTCCCAGCGGGTTTTTTTTTCAATCTTGATTAATTGCTCAATTGAACTTCATTTAATTAAGTTTATGACAGTGAATGATCATGAAATGACGAACATTTAATCATTCAAAGATCTAATAAAAAATTTGACCCGAATACAGAATGAATCTTCAGTCTGACAAAATAGAAATTATACAGCGTTAAGAGTGACAAACTCAATGTTTGGATATCTAGGAACATTAAAAAAAATATTTCCTTCAATTGTCATTGAGGAAACACATAGTTTCTATATGATAAAATATTACCCTCAGAAACAAGTCTCTTCATTCAGAAACTTCCACGTGACACAATCTGAAAGTCGTCCATCTGTAAGGACGACTGAGAAACACTAAACCCTAACCTGTCCCACTGATTATTCTAAATCCCTAACCTGCCCCACTGATTATTCTAAATCCATAACCTACCCCACTGATAATTCCTAATCCTTACCGTGCCCCACTGATAATTCAGGTTCCTACAGACGACCTGGGCCTCCCGCTCCGTCCACAGATCATCACAGACACTACCCCAGGGACCCGAGCGGTTCCGAGCGACTTCCACGCGGCCGGTGGAGCCATTCTGATCTCCTCCCACTAAACGTACATATATCTTATCTGAAAAGAAAGAAAAACTACATCCATATACAATTATATACTGACAGTCGTTCATGAGTATTTAATATTGGGGTATTATTGTTTGTTTTAATGTTTGTTTGGGGTGGGGGTTGTGGGAGGTATATTTTCAGTAAACATGCTATCGTATCTTTATCAGTTTAGTAATTTGGCAGAATAATGTATTGGTATGTTGGTTCAAACGTTTTGGAGGAAATACCGGTATGTTTTGGACGATACGCTTCACGTCGGTTGACAATTGGTTTTCGAGGGGTGTCAGTTTCAACTGTGACCCTCCAAAACAGGCACTATTTATATAATAGATATCATATGCTAAACTTCCAGTAATCGATATCAGGAGCAATTAATTTAAGATCGACATAATAGAGATTTCAAAACCTAGACGACCTGTATGCAGATATTAGCTGCTTGAAGTCCTATAAATAGATATAGGTATTTAGAAGTCCTAAAAGCAGATATCAGGATCTAGAAGTCCTGAAACAGATATCAGTATTTGAAAGTAATGAAAATCTAGAAGTCATGAAAACATATATCAGGAATTTTTAGTCCTGTAAACAGATAATATATATGCATCCAGAAGTCCGGTATACAGTTATCAGATTCTAGAAGTCCTGTATACAGTTATAGGGAGCTATGGTACAATCTAATTAAAATTAGACTTCTAAAAGCGCTCTTACATGATACGATATACAAGTATAATTGAGCATGATTTTATAAGATTGGGAGTTAGAACACCTGTATACAGATATCGACATCTGAACATCCTGATTACCGTGAGATATCAAGAGCGGCTCGTTTACTGTGGTTTCATTAATGTTCGTAAATACCAATTTTCGTGGATTTCATTTCTAAGTTGATACACAAATTCTAATGAATTGAAGTGCAATTTCTACTAAAATTGTGTATTGATACGATCATTGACAAGAAATTTACGTTTCCTTGGAACTTTGAATTTCATTGAATCTACGAAAATTGATATCTACGGATATAAATGAAACCACAGTATTAGTTTTGTAAACGATACATGTTTACATGTATAACAAATACATCTACACATACTTTGATGCACGCTGTTCACATGCAGATATCAGGAGAGTGACATCTGCATATACAAGAATAATAAAGGTGCTACTTTAGATGTTATACAATGAGAGAACGTTTGATAATTTATAACGCGCACAGAACAAAACCTTATTGCAAAATATATGCTAATGATTCGTTTCGCTTTGCTTTAAGACAAACCACAAGGTTGTTTAACATGTTCACAGTTTAATTGTACGGAGTAACACATATATAAAGGTCTGTTATGCAGATTTCTATAAATTCAAACTATATAAATGATACAGAAGTTGGAATAGCGTTAGGTGTCCCTGCAAAGAAGATGGATTTGAGAGTCGGGACACGGGGCCTTTTTTTATCGGGATGAGGCAATGCGAGACAGCGATAGAAACCTATCTATCACCTTCATGTTTACGTAAACCTGTATCAGAGGGCACTCATGCTTACGTAGGTAGCATAAAAACCCAAGAATTTACTAAATACAGGGCGATTTTAATGGATCACATCCTTGTACATGGACCTTTATGCATCCGTCTTCGTGCCATTATGGCATTAAATAGGTATCAAATCCGTGGAATGGGAAGAGTTAATATTTGTGGTTACCCAATAATCACCATGGCAACGTAGACGCTGACGTCTATAGATTATATCATTACAAATAATATTTGGTAAAGTTTAAAAGATTTGTTACCTGAATAATTATTCAAAAAATACCTTATTTTACATGAAATTCAAACAAAACAACCCTACTTCTGGAACCCGGGGTCATGGTGAAAACACAAAAATCTTAAGAAGACAAGAATTGCGGAGTAGATGTTGAATTTCTTGGAACCAATTGGTCGCCGAACAACAAGGTGTGTCCTCAAGTAACCACATCGTCCTTTGTTACTTTGATTAGCTTTAATTAACATCACAAAGGCATCGTAACCGTGGGCTAAGCCCCCCCCCCCCCACTTTTTTTTGCAAAATTATACATAACCATAACGACCCCCCCCCCCGTTTTTTGCTTGTCAAGAATTCCTCATAAGTCTAGCCCCCCCCTCCCCCCCCCCTTTTTAGTTTGCTTCCGACGCCACTGCATCACTTAAACTTATATTTTTGTGCCAAAGTAATCGTTCAGTTGACAGTGACATACATGTATATACATGTAGAGTTTAAATGTATGGTGATCTCTCTTCTTTTTCTTCTTTTAATAAAATATATATAATCACGTAAATGTCATCATTTCTAGACGAACAGTTTCTGTACAAACGTTACTGGTGAATCTGTAGCAATTTTACAGTCAAATTGCAATTTTCATTTACTTTTCTAAAAATACTTTTTACGACTTTTTTTTAAACACTGAAGATCATTTTAAAAATCATTTGACTGTACTTTATGAAATAACATTTTGCCCAATGACTTAATATAATTTCTGATTGCAGTGCTGTTTGTTTGGGCCACGTACATTTGGCTCAACCTTGGCTGACCAGTGGTATATGAAAACAAGAATGTCGTCTGTTGGTTATTGCGAATAACATATAGGAAAAGGAACTGTCAATCATCTAAAAACAACGTCAACAGAGAGAGAGAGAGAGAGAGAGAGAGAGAGAGAGAGAGAGAGAGAGAGAGAGAGCTTGCTTTATAATTAGTTACAGGTATTATGTAAAAGTGTGATATTTTTTGTCTTCACTTATGTTTTTCATATTTATGTATGTACAATGTAATAGGGTATCCCACTTCTTTACTCTATACTTCACTATGTTTAATTTGTATAATCCGATGAGCTGCAAAACTTAAAGAAATAAAGAATGAGAATGAGATATTTACATCATTTAATGTTTTGTTAAGTAATTAATTTAGTAAATAAGTAAAAATAAAAAACTGAAAAAAGAAATACATGACTGTAATTTTTGTCGATGTTATTTTTAAGAATAATATCCTTTCTGATTTTAACAAATTGTATAAACAACATGACTATTTCACTAGTCATGTTGTATATATATTTATTTGTTAAAATAAATTGTATCAGACAGGACAATACATTCTACTCCTTCAAATGGATATTTAGAACACTGAACTCGATCATGCCTCTTTTTTAATAGAGGGTTATATAAAGTAACATTTCGCCAATGACCACGGCATTCTATCTTTACACGGGCGACGGACTTTGATCAACCTTGGCTGGCCAACCCTATAAGTCTGTCAGTTATTGCAAATAGTTCTAACATAGAGAAAACTGAAATGTCAATCACCAAATACAACGTCCACTCTGAGAGAGAGAGAGAGAGAGAGAGAGAGAGAGAGAGAGAGAGAGAGAGAGAGAGAGAGAGAGAGAGAGAGAGACACACACACAGACAGACATAAGGCGGGGATGGGGGGTTAAGACAGAGAGGAAGGGGTATTTTTTTCTTTTCCAACAGCCTAACTGCATGAGACAAGATAGACACCATTTACGGTTCTAAACACCCAAGGCAGACACTGCGCCATATCTGTGTGATTGTTTTACTTTACTTTAACGGTGTTGGTTGAAATAATTTAATTGTAATCGTCCGCATCGATTGTCCTCAAGAAATATGACGTCAGTCGGCATCAGGTTTAATGAATCTTATTTTTGGGTTACAGTCATTTAGCGCGTGCAATTATCATGCATACTGTTAAATAACTACACCCTAATGATGCAACGCAAAGCCTTTTTTAATTAACTTCTAAGAAATCCGTTTATTCAAGTAATTTATGAATTTCGTCACTAAAATAACACGAATAATCAAGGGTCGTGTGGCACGGCAACATTGCAAAAAATGACCCGACGAGGAGCGTTTGATAACTTGATACCGGCGTGCGAGCAACAGTGCATGTTTTATAGGTCTCGTTTATGTGGACCCAGAGGGCCATACATATATAATCGTGCACCTGCTTATTTACTTCTATGAAGATCTCAACAGCTACATCTTCTTATCATGTATATTTTATCAGAATAATAATTAATTATGTGCATTTTAAACAGTTACTGTTTTACAATTGTTAAACTTATGAATGATTACGTAATTCAAAAGGCCAAACCGGTCGATTTGACTGCATGTTTTGGAAAAGCCTACAGATATAGGAACATTTCTGGTGATTGATTGTCTTCTTACATGCTTGTCAATCTTGATTTATGGATTTGCCTCCTAATTATCTTATTATTAATTCATGTGTCAACTCCTAGAACATTTGTTTAATTGATTGCTTAGTTTTCACTATTCTTCTTAATGGACATAACAACAAATGAATATAAAGCTAATGAACAAGGTGAATTAAAAAAAACCCCAAAATCATTCAATTCTGTTATCATTGATACAAATCAAAAAATGAAATTGACCAAAGACTTCAATATTCTATTTCATAAAATTGGCCCACAAAGAATTTGATTTTGCTCGTAGCAAATATAAAAAAGATTCTGTGTGGGTCCAAAACATAAACCTTTTTAACCATGACGTCCATTATATGTCAAAGTGCCGAATATTCAAAGGCGTTTAGGGGTGGGTATAGAAAATATGGGATACATTACAGTGTATTGCTTTATATGGTTTAACTGTGTCTGCATGTGACCAAGATTGAAGTTGATTAATTTTAACAGAGACTTGCCCAATACAACGTGATCATTGAAAGCGCGCGTGCATTTGACGTGTCACAGGCAAAAGAAAAGTTACGGTTTGTTTGAGAAAATTATAAATAACGTTGTATTATTTGGTAACGGCAGAAAAAACATAGCCAAGGGGCAAAACAGCGGAGAGGGCTCTTAAGCCGTGTTCCGCACCATAATTTTGATAGAAAGAATGCAGGTTTTGAACAAGTTGACATGTTTCAGGAGTTTGTCTTCAGTAAATCTGAGGTTTAATCACATGACATAGACAAGTTTTCGTATTAATTACAAAAATAGTTTGCTGACATATGTTTCTGAAATGTCCTCGCTGTGTGACGACCTACCTTCTGCACTTTGGACGAATTTTAATCCGACATATCCCAAAGCGAATAAAACTCCACAGAAAAATGTCTGCTGTCCACCCATTACTTTCCGATGTTGTCCACCCATTACTTTCCGAAGCTGTCCTTTTGTCGATTTATAAAACCACACCGGCGCAAACACTTCTTGAATTCATTAACATATGATTAAAACAGGAATTATCACAATTATTTTATAAAAGGTAATAAAATGTCCCTCTGTCTAGAACTCCCTAATACGCAAAGGAATGTGGACAACTAGTTGTAGGGTAACGCATGCTTACTTCACGAGAGATATGGTGTTGTGTTTGAAATTCCCCCCTCACTTCTTACATAGAAAATGAAGAAGACACGGGCCTAAAGCTGTGACGAAAATAATATCATATATAAACGATAAACTCCGTCACGCATGATCACCATAAGGTTTAACAATGCCGTAAAGTCACTGTTACACAAAAGCGTTCGTGTGAAATTGTCAGAGATGTTTCTGCGCACGCGCTTATCCTGTCAGTGAACACAAACAATATATATGAGTGACATGTTTACGAAACTGCATTAATAAGTACGCTTGTTTTCTCTTACACGCTAACTGGACTGGTGAAACATTAATAAAGGAAAACATACACGCCAATTTTACTGGCGTTAGACAGAGAGCGCGAGCTTGACCACAACTGTCTGGATAAAATTTCCATTGTATTCATAGCATTAAACTTTTAAGTTCATTTTATTTTCGACGTATTAAAGTGATTACAATGTTTCGTTACAAAAAGCGTTTGTTTATTAATCACAACTCTTAAATATTTCTATGGTTTACTTAAATCGAAAGTCGATAGAGGAATGTAAAAAAAATGCTTTTTGATCACGTGTATTGGTAAATTATGTTTTATAATGTTTAGTTATTTTCAATATTAACATGCCAACTATATACATGTAAAATGTTTAGTTATTTTCAATATTAACATGCCAACTATATACATGTACAATGTCCTACATTAAGAATTATATGACATAAAATTTTGATGAGTGATTTTTAAGGCCTAGAGTCTTGCAGTAAGTATGGTGCCGATATTTGAAGCCGTGAGAGCCTCATATGTCTTTGATTGGTTGTTGATAACAAAGAGCGGGTCCCTGACAGCCTCCACATCAAACCCTTCCTCCACCAGCCTCAACTTCTGGTGTTTCATAGTCTGGGTGGTGTTGAACTCCTGGACCACTCGGATAAACACAGGCCGGGCGTAGTGCGGCAGGTGCCCGACCACGTGACTGTACAGCTCTGATAGAATACTGCTCGTCAATTCATAGCCCTCCTCTAACTGTACGGCGGCCATCCCTGCCCTACCATCACTCCCTTTTAAACAATAAAGTACTTTGGTACATAACTTTCATATTTGTATTTGCATTTATTTTTTTAATAAATTGCAAGGCACCCTGTACAGATTTTGTTTGTTTTTGAAAGCAATGAAGCTTAATATGGTAGACATACTCTCATACTATAAAAATATAGTTTTATACCTACCAGATATAGATACCCCATAAACATTGACGTCATGAATAAAATTAAGTTGCGTCATCACATTGGCTACCTCTGTTGTTGATACATTTTCGCCTTTCCATCTGAATTAGTTTTAACAAGACAATGACTTATTTGGTCTTGTATCTTTACGAAATCATTACATCTATTGATTGTCTAATTGATCGTCTAGTACTGACTGCCTACCTGAAGGTGTCCCCAATTCTGTCCCGGAAATAAACGTAATAGTCGTGATCAAGATACACCAAGTCGCCGAAGTTGAAAAATTCGTCGCCCAGTTGAAGGACATTTTTCATTAGCTTCTTCTCGTTCATCGCCTTTGGTCCCAAGTAGAATGTCACGGTGTTTGGTGGTTTCACGGCCAAAAGCAGACCGCTTTCACCTGCAGAAACACGCTGTCTAAAGACTGGATACAGCTTATCATTTCATGGGTATGGTTTTGTTTGATAAATCTCTCTGCGACA
This sequence comes from Magallana angulata, assembly GCF_025612915.1. Classification (NCBI taxonomy): domain Eukaryota; kingdom Metazoa; phylum Mollusca; class Bivalvia; order Ostreida; family Ostreidae; genus Magallana; species Magallana angulata. The sequence goes on from NC_069113.1 coordinate 53,922,032, forward strand.
ACAACCTTGTTCGAATAAGTACTAATTATTCATCAGAAAAAAATGGGTACTTTGAACCGATTTTTTCAAATCTTCCAGACAAAAAAGGGCAAATTGTTGGTATTTTCGAAATATTTGAAAATTCAATCAATACTCAAATGATCCCTGTATATAGAAATGAATAACATGTATTGTATCTTAGCTGCATTTGCTTTTATAGGCGTTGTAACTTGATTTCATCCTTTTGTAGTATGGAAAGACGAAACATAATACAGTAAAACACGATTATAGCGAACACGCTTACAATAAATTGCCGCTTACAGCGAAGGGATTTTCATTCCCCGGGACTCTCTTACTATCTTGTTGTTATCTAGAAGGATATAACGAATTACGCTTTAAATGAAGCAAAATCGCCCGTCCTTGGCGCATTGTTATAACCGTGTTTTACTGTAAATTGTACAGTCTTTAAATACTTTAATATCAAACCTGGCTGTATCGGAATGCACTTTCCTTCTTTGTCCCGGATTGGTTGTTCCGTCACCGGATCAAACTTCACAATATGGAATCCACTCTTTCCCCCATTTACCCACCTCTGTTGAAAAAATACTGAAATCATTAGCTTTCAACATTTCAAAGAGTAAAGAGATTTTAACCCACGGTTACAATACATGCATGTCAATTAATTTTCGTTTTCGTGTCATCAGATATTTTTTCTATGCCTCAAATTTAATGTTCAATTTTGTTTTATCTCACGATGATGGGGGACCATCGGCCAATGGCGCCGACTTTGTTGCAGCAGTTCATTAAGAGCGCTGTTCCTTCCGTGGCTCCGAAAAACTCGTAGATCTGGGGGATTCTAAATCTCGTCTTGAACTCGTCCCATATGTCACTCCGAAGTCCGTTACCAAAGGCCGCTCTTATAGAATGGACGCCATCTAGCGGATGCTGGAAGTGTGGGTGTGTGTATATATATATAGGTAAATCCAGAAAAAATTCACAGTGGTCGGATAAGATATAGAAAACTTAAATGAATAAAAACACAAAGTCCGAGTGTTTTTATTCATTTAAGTTTTCTATATATATATATATATATATATATATATATATATATATATATATATATATATATATATATATATATATATATATATATATATATATATATATCAGGCTTGGGGCGAATTACATTGTAAAGTAATGCATTACATTACCATTACTTCATGAATTTAAGCATTAAATTACCATTACCATTACTCGAATTTCTTGAAGTAATGCATTACATTACCATTACATGAGTAAAGTAATGCATTACCATTACCATTACTTTGTTTTAAAAAAAGTAAAGCTAATAAAAAGTTTTGGCAATTAAATGTTTCAAATATAAAACAATTTTTAACATATCTACAGGTTCATGTTCAGTATCAGGTTCAAATTGAATGACTATATATACAAGAGTCATTCTTTATTTGCTCAATATATAAAAATCTTATGGCATTATGAACAACATATTACATAAGTAAAAAGATATTTATAGACATTTGGCATGATACAATGTCAGATATGATATAGAGACACAGAATTCGTGCATAGTAAAAAACAATTTATGGAATAATGTTGCGGTTATTAAAAAGCTAAATAGAGATATTTCCCCAGATAACACAAATCTTTATAATTTTGGACACTTAATTGTATTGATTTATAGACAGAGGGTTTTTTCCGGTTATATTTCTTAATTTATTTTAATCGGATTTCTTTATGCTGAAGACACTTTAAGACAAAAGATTGCTGTTGCACTTTCTGATCAAAGTTCCAAAGGTTTCATCTTTTAACTGCATCCTATTAGTTTGAAAATCTTACCAGCTGTACTAAATAAACGTTCTACAGGTGCAGTGGAAGCTGGGACTGAAAGATTGTTTGACAATCTTTAACTTAGGATATATTAAGTGAAAAAATAGAAAAAATACATGAATCTTGTATTTTCTATCAGTCCAAACTAATTTCCTTAATATACATGTACAACAGAGAGAGAGAGAGAGAGAGAGAGAGAGAGAGAGAGAGAGAGAGAGAGAGAGAGAGAGAGAGAGAGAGAGAGAGAGAGAGAGAGAGAGAAAGAGAGAGAGAGAGAGAGAGAGAGATATGAAGTAAAATTATTTTCAAATGGGTTATAATATTGGAAGTGATTTTGGTTTTCATCATGGATGGACAGTGCATTCATTTTGCCCTTAAAGGTGCATGTCTGTCCCCTATTCTATTGGGACATGGCATAGGGAAGGGGATTGGGGTGTTTAGCACTTCTTATAACAATAGATTGTTTTGATACTTAGGTTATCCTGGGGGCATAGTGTGTTGTTGACACATCTTTATTGAAGTGCAAACTAATTGGAGTAAATTGTTTAAATGATTTAAAAACTCTTAAAAACAACACTCATAAAAATGTCATGAAACTGACTACAATACACACCGAACCCGATAACGAACCCGAACATTAAAAAATTGGAATATAAGAAATTAATTTTCTCGAAAATATGTCAACCAGACGCTACAAAAGTGTAAACTTGATCTGTAGTTTGACATTTTGAAGCTGTTCAGCAAATTTCATATTATTCATCAAACGTATAAAGAAAAAAAGTGTGGAAAACTGAAGTGGGACAGACAGACGGACGGACGGACGCAGAGGAAAGATATAGTCCCCTCCGGTGAAAACCGGAAGGGGACTAAAAAATGGGGAATACTATTACATTTGGCACATGCTGTAAGATATGTATACTGAATAACCATTCAGTTTTGTAGCATATATATAGCACCTTTAGTAAAAGTAGAAACAGATTTACATTGAATAGTTAAAATAATATTGATGTCATATTTGATAGATCACACGTAGTAAAACACATCAGTGTAGTGAAGGGTAGAATGTCATCTTTGTTACAAGAAGTACAAGGAGTGGTAAAAATGGTCCCATTTGTTACTGGTGCATATAGCATAAAAATCATAGTGGTTGCACTTAAAAAGTGCTACCTTAAGTACGAGTAATTACAGATGTGAATGGTATTAATAATGTTACAGATGTGCAATCTAACTATTGTACAGAGAATGGTAACAATGTGACATGTACATACTCTTTTGTTCAGTGAATGGTAATAATATTACATGTACACTAACTATTGTACAAGGAAAGGTAATAATGTTACATCTACAATAACTATTGTATAGTGTTATAGTGTGTCCCAAGATATACTGAATTCGGATTTTGCTTAATTGCTTGATATTATATAAATAGTGCCTGTTTGGGAGGGTAACAGTTGAAATTGACACCCCGAGAAAACCATTGTCAACCGACGCGAAGCGGAGGTTGACAATGGTTTTCGAGGGGGTGTCAATTTCAACTGTTATCCCCCCAAACAGGCACTATTTATTTTGTTATACTGATTGTCTTAATTTTTAAGAAAATTTTACTGCTTTTATATAGGAATAACGTGAATTCTACAGCGAACCGTACGCGCATAATTTTCGCGCATGTAACATTTTAAATGTTACCCGTTGCTAAGTGCGTTGCTAACGCTGAGGGTAATAGAACGGATCATGAACTGTGTCTTAACCAATCAGATTTCAGTATTTAACATGAAAGTATAACAATAATAAATAGCCTACCTCAGGGTTCAAACGATGTTCATTTAAAAGCATGAAAAATTTCCAAGATTTCTCAGCCGAAACGCCCCAGTTAGCTTATCACTTTTCAATACAATGCTAAAAAATGTTTTGTTATACTTCCATGTTTAATACTGAAATCTGATTGGTTAAGACGCAGTTGATAATCCGTTCTATTACCCTCAGCGTTAGCAACAGACTTGATAATGGGTAATACGACGAATTGTTACATGCGCGTAAATTATGCGCGTACGGTTCGACGTAGATTTCCCGTCATTTCTACATAAAAGCTACTAAGTTTTTTTAATTAATTAAGACATTCAGTGTAATAAAATAAATAGTGCCTGTTTGGAAGGGTAACCGTTAAATTTGACACCCCTCGAAACCATTGTCAAACTCCGCTTCGCGTCGGTTGACAATAGTTTTCTCGGTGTGTCAATTTCAACTGTTACCCTTCCAAACAGGTACTATTTATATACTATTATACTTTCATGTTAAATACTGAAATCTGATTGGTTTAGACGCAGTTGATAATCCGTTATATTACCCTCAACGTTAGCAACACACTTAGCAACGGGTAATACAACGAATTGTTACATGCGCGTAAATCATGCGCGTACGGTTCGCCGTAGAATTCATGTCATTTCTATGTAAAAGTAGTAAAAAAGTCTCTAAAATTAAGACATTCAGTATAATAAAATAAATAGTGCCTGTTTGGGAGGATAACAGTTGAAATTGACACCCCTCGAAAACCATTGTCAACCTCCGCTTCGCGTCGGTTGACAATGGTTTCCTCGGGGTGTCAATTGCAACTGTTACCCTCTCAAACAGGCACTATTTATATACTGCCTACGGGGATTTTTTATTGCATCAAGCCCGGATGATAACGTAGAAAAATTGCGCGATGTATTCCGAGTGTATTCCGAATGAAGAAAAGATGTAAACATTCCCAATTATAAATCTCTGTAAGGAATCTGTTTTTGTTCATGTGAATTTTTCCGAGTGAAAGATGGAAATGTGTCAATAGAATTATCTTGGAAATTGTCCCTTTCAACTATTTCAATTTCTTCTTTCACAGGTGTGTGTATTTTTATTAAAAATCGTCCAAATGTGCTGCATAAATATCTTGGGACAGAGTATAGGTAATAAAGTTATACAATGTAATATACTTACTATTGTACAGTGAATGGTAATATTACTGTTACATGTACACACTGTAACTATTTTACAGAATATTGTAATAATAGTTACCTTCGGTACACGCAGTAAGTAGCGACAGAGTTCCCCTATGTACTGAATGACGGTCACTTTGTACTTCCGGACGTCCTCCCAGTAGTGACTCGCTGAAAACTTCCGGCGCAACACGATGGTAGCACCTTTTCAAAAAGGAATCACACAAATAATACTGGTATTTCAAAATGTTTTGCAGTAAAAACCAATAATCCAAACACAAAACTTAAGGATATATAGATATGACGTAGATACTACCCTCTCCTATTGTGTTGAAAACACCGACACATGTGGCGGCGCTGTGATACAATGGCGTCACGACATACGTCACATCCCGGTGACTGAAGTCGATTGCGCGGTAGCCGTGTGTTTGTCTGATCCCTTTGCCTTGGCTTATTATTGCTGGTTTAGGTAAACCTTCAAAGTATAAATCTCATAATGAAGATAAAGAACAGTCGAAATGAAAAATGAACATACGGAATCAGTTCTAGAAGTTTGTGTACTAAATACTGAACCATCTTCATTATGAAATCAGTCATCAGCAAAGCCCGTTTTAAAATTCTTAATGAGCAGAATAAATAATGCAACATTAACATTCCATGTAAACAAATTTAATTAGAGGTCTTAATTCACATGTAAGTAACCTGTCGTTCCGGATGTATAGATGTAACAAAGCGGACTCAGCAAGGTCACCTTCTCACGTGCTACTTTACATACGGGTACAGGAAGTGACCGTGTCATCAGAAAGTCAAAAGACAGTATTCGATCCGGAAGAGATTTTCTCGTCGTTCCAGAAACAAACACTGTGAAGTCTTCTGGGAGTTTGTCATAAACACCCAGAATGGTGTCCACAAGTTCGGCGCCTAGCAAGAGGAAGATTGAAATTTCTTATGCTGTATATTTGACAAGATAAAAACGCCAAACTTTTAGTGAAAATCTTTTCCAAATCCAAATCGATCTTAAAGTCTCTTTGCACAGCCACATAGATATTTTCTTTTGTGATTAGAATTTATCTAACAAAATTTACACTTAAAAAATTAAACTCAACAATATTCTTTTAAAAAAAGAAATAATCAGAGGAAAAAAGACTTCCCTTGTCAGAGGTCAACGTTCTTTTTATAACGTGGCAAAACCATTTTACGATGTGGGTTCATTTACGTAAATTGATTTGTAAAATAAGATCTTAAAGTGGTCATAAGAAAATGTTAGTTTGAGAAGAGGTGTCAATGTTAAGGTTCGTGTTATGGGTGTGGGCTTGGTGTCTTAGTTTATTTCGGTATGCACAGTACCTCTACCCACGATGAGGTGTCTGGAGCGGCTGGCAGTGAGCGAGTGGACCAATGGCTCCTCCTTCAGGTGATAGTTGATGAAGGTGCCCGCTAACCCCAGCTTCAGCACACCTATAAAAGAGAGGCAACTCTCATAGCATGCTTCACTGCCTGTATTTATTATTCTCTTTTGAGAAGTGGACAGGCATAGCCTACATCCACGAAGTGGATGTAGGCTATGCCTGTCAACTTGAAGTGGATGTAGGCTATGCCTGTCAACATGAAGTGGATGTAGGCTATGCCTGTCAACTTGAAGTGGATGTAGGCTATGCCTGTCAACTTGAAGTGGATGTAGGCTATGCCTGTCCACTTCTCAAAAGAGAATATGTATTTATATGTACGTCGGTAAAAGAGTTTATTTAAAAAAAAATACAGAATCGCTTATAAGAAAATATATGTATATAGGTTAAACTTGTTTTTATTTGAATTTAAAGGCACGGAAGAGGGGGTGGAATTAGAACTTTTGCATCAAAACTGATCCTTGATAAAAGAATCTCTTAGATTTACAAATTAAAACTTAAATTAAAAAAATTACTTAAAAACACTTCCACATTAGTTGTTGGATGTATAACGTTTTCAACAAATTAGAAGAGAGAGAGAGAGAGAGAGAGAGAGAGAGAGAGAGTTTTAATTTGTTGATATCTTTCGTAATTATTCTCAGTCACGGCACAGACATGCACGATAATCATAAATTATACACTTTTATAAATATAATGTACAGCTTCCTAAACAACTAATATGATAAGACCAGAGTTGTTCATGGAGTGTGACGAATAACTGAGACAAGTGCAATTGATAGAATATAAGACCCGAGGATTTCATGGGGTGTGAAGAATAACTGAGACACGTGCAATTGATAGAATAAGACCGGGGGTATCATGGAGTGTGAAGAATAACTGAGACACGCGCAATTGATAGAATAAGAAACGAGAGATTTCAAATATACCAGTTAGAATTTTACTGTTTTCTTAGAAGTACTCTTTTTGCGTCTTTTAATGCGTAAAGCAACAAACCCAAAAACGTCCATAGAAATTCGGGAGAGTTATACGCCATGATGGCGACAGTTTCGCCGACTGTAAGGTTCCAGGCTGCCACCACATTCGCCACTCTGTTGGCCATGGCGTCCACCATGGCGTATGTATAGTTCTTGTCCTCGAACACGATGAAGACCC